>NC_060162.1:16050175-16073129 GCF_021292245.1 Micropterus dolomieu | reverse complement strand
AAGGCACAAGCTCTTCCTTGACTGTTTTCAGTCTGTGTTTTTAGTTTTTATGGCACAAAATGGCAGTTGGGCTTAAAAAGCCAAACATTAATTTTTTTTGTCTGGACCAATTAATGTGAAAATTAACAATTTCCTAATCCTAAGGCACTCTTGATAATCTTACAAGACACACACTAGCGTGCCATGGCATACTGGTTGAGAAACAATGCCCTAGGCTAAGGGTCCCTGGACTTTACTTTGAGAAGTAGCTCACCTACTTTTAGGCTTGTTCTAAGGTTGTTACACATAATTTGTATATACTCTGTGCTGTGTCTTCTGATCAGAAATTAAAGCGAGTTAATACAAACAAACAAACTTGTACTTATTTCCTCACCCAATGAGAATCGATAAGAGAATCGATAAGGAATCGGATCGATAAGCAATGTCCATAATGTAATCGGAATCGTTGAAATCTTATCAATTCTCATCCCTAGTGCTGAGCATGACTTTTTATTTTTCTATCCCTCCAAGAGACCAACTTCATTCATGATCGGTCGCCATATGGTCTACTGACAGTTGCAGATACAATCACACGCACGCACTTGCCCACAGACAGAGAGAGATGTACTATAGGCCTTTTCCTCAATCACCTGCGGTTGTTAACAAAGAATTGTAGGTGAAAAAGTAAAACATACAACTGACAATGAAAGTCGAAAGCGGACAGATAGCAGCCTGTATGTGTCTGTCGCTGTATGATACAGCAAGAGACAAACTTAAAAGCGCGGTGCAAGCTGGTGTGTGTGCGGCATTGTGCGGCACAGAACTGTAGGTGCTTGTGCGAATCTCCACATGCCAAAATTGAAAACTGAATACCAATCCAATAAAGGAATAGTCGAATATTCGGGTCCAGCCCTACTGCACTGGCTTCCAAATCTCTCTCATTGTCATGTTTAAGGTTATAGTTAGCTTCTATTTCTCACCCATTATTGGATTCACTGCATTTGTGTAAATTTGACTTGTCTTTAGGTAGTTGCAGCTTGATGGACTATTTTAGAATTACATTGGTAGAACTGTTACACTATATGGCTTGATGTGCTGTAAAAATATTTGCATCATAATCATTATTTTGATTGTCAATCTGTAGGGCTAGACCCGAATATTTGATCGTTGGGTACACATTCGATTTTCAATTTTGGGATTCGAATATTGATTTTTTTTCCCACACGTCTGACATCCACCCACAGTAGTGAACGTAATACTCCAGTTCACATCAAAGGGAAAACAAAATGAAGCACTTCACTCTGTGGGTGGTCATCCCGTCTCTCCTTGGACCCCCGTCCGGTTAATATCGTACCGTGATCTGTTCTGGACCTGCTCAGCTCAGGCTCTCACATCTCTGGACTCTCTCCTACAGTTCCCTCCTGCTCTGCACTGCAGCCACCAACCTGGTTCTGAGCATCTAGTCTTCCAGTCTGCCTCATTTTTTTCAATTTCTCTGCTCAATTTCCGATCACTTCAACACCGCAATAAATATTTCTCTTTTATCCAACTCCAGTCTCCTCCCTCTCTTGCACTTGGGACTACTAGCCTAGCTGCGAGAAAAGTTAAACACAACCTTTTGGTAATAATAATGTGTTATTATATAGCCTACAGGTAAATAAGAAACGAAGCGCTGAAATTAGGGACAAATCCACACTTTTCCCAAACCTCCCATGACTTGACCTTTGTGTCTTTGAACAGGGCAAACTTTTAAAAAATTTGTAACCCATGTGTAACAAAGAAGAAACAGACATCAGAACATGGCTGGCAAGTGACCCTAGAGGGCACAGGCATGTGCCCACTATTGAGGACAATAGGTCTAAGTTGAGCAGAATGAAGTATACAGTGCAGGTGTCCCAAAACCTAAGGTCACCATATGAGGACACAGGATTTTAAGAGGCTAAGTTTAGTTGAAGCTAAAGGCATAAGCAGTCTAGTTAAAAACTTAAATGAATATTGTTGTTAGGTCATTGTGTAGGTTTACTGTTGGAAGGAAGTATCCCACTGCTGCAACTCAGCAAGTAAACACTCAAAGACTACCTTCTAAAAATACTTATGATATGTTTTTTGGCTTGTCTAAGTCAGACTGCTGAAGCCTCATAATCGGAATCAGCTTTATTTGCCATTTATGTGTACACATACGAGGAATTTGACTCTGGATTGTACATTGCTCACGATGTGCTTACTTATACAATAATACAATAATAAAATCAAACACAGTTTACAGTATAGATAATATACACACTATAAACAACAACAACATAGACAGACTGAGACAATAGTGCAATGAGCATAGTGCAAAGGATGCAGGAGTGAATTATTATTATTATTATTATTATTATGTACATGTCAGAGGTGGATGTGATATACAGGTACACACACACATACATGCATACATGTACACATTGCTAAGTATTATGTGCAGGTGTTATGTACTTGAGGTACGTGGATTTGGTATACAGTATATACAGTATGACAATATAACAGTATGAACAGCTCTGAAATAGAGAATGATGAATAAATAATAAGTGGAAACCAGTAAACAGGTGGCTGATTAGAGACAGAGTTAATGGATTATTGCACAAGAATTGTTCCTGACACCGTGAGTCAGAAATCAGCTGATCATCAGAGTGATGGCTCGTGGGAAGAAACTGTTCCTGAGTCTGTTGGTTTTGGCGTACAGTGCTCTGTAGCACCTACCAGAGGGGAGAAGCTGGAACAGGTTGTGTCCGGGGTGAGAAGGATCTGCAGTGATGTTTCCTGCCCGTATCCTGACTCTGGTAATGTATAAGTCCTGAATGGTGGGCAGGTTGGCATCGATGATCTTTTCTGCATTCCTGACTGTCCGTTGCAGTCTGTCCTTGTCCTATTTGATGGCAGATCCAAAGAAGACAGTGATGGACGTGCAGAGGACAGACTGGATTATAGCAGTGTAGAAGTGGATCAGCAGCTCCTTAGGCAGGTTGCGCTTCCTGAGCTGGCGCAGGAAGTACATCTTGATGATGGAGTCCGTGTTGGGCTCCCACTTTAGGTTCTAGGAAATAGTGGATCCCAGAAACCTGAAGGATTCTACAGCAGACACAGGACTGTTTCTAATGAACTTTAGAATTTTGTCCTCATTCTCTTATAGTTGAATCAGGTAAAGAAAGCGTTATAGAGTTAGTATAGACAGAAGGAATCATAACATTTTGGCATGTGAGTATTGTATCAAGACAGGCTTGGAAAAAATAAAAAATATGCTTTTAAGTGTGTGGGGGGCACCGATGACCATACAGTGCTAGCTTTCTTTTATAATAATCCTCAGAATTGGATTGTTTGTATTTTGACAGAGACAGAGAAGATGAGTATTCTGGGATGCCCATGGCTGTAAGGATGCATTCATGTGCTCCTTGGATGGTCCCATTTCCTAAGTTGTGAAGTTGTTCTTCCGACATCAGTGTGTTCACGTGCTTTTAAGTCAGAATGTGGAAACAACATAGACAATGCTACAAAGATGTGTTGGATTGTCATTGTCATCAAAGTAAGTTGTCCAAGTTGAAGTTTTTACTGCACCAGGACATTACCTGAAACCATTAAAATATTGATTGTACTGCAAATATTGCTATTATTTATATTTCCTAATTAATCTAGGTCTAAGGTCTAGGTGGAGAACCTCACCTTTTCTGTTTAAGTTTAATAAAACTATACAAGAAACCTTTGAGAATACGTTAGCCACAAGGTGGCACAGTAGTACAACACTGCAGAAATGGTGCGTCACTGTGATGTGACAGAAAAGAAAGTGAAAGAGAGAAATAGCCTTAGATTACAGTCTATGTTCCTCATTTTATTAACTGTACTGCTTAATCTATGGTTAAATGGTAGGTCAGATGATATCTTTCAGCTCATATTCTGTTGGGAAGTGTCACTGACCACTGAGTGAAGCCCAGTTGAAATCCAAATATCTTCCTTGTCATTACTGACTGTGTTTATGGGTGTGAATCACTGACTGCGTAGGCGGTCCATTTTAAAACAGTATACCATGGTGTGAAAACAAATAAACAATCTTTTCATTGTGCCTTTGGTGTGGTATTACATTTCGGAACATGTACCTATTCACAACAGCAGATGGAGTGAGTGAGCCAGTTAGACTACTTTAAGAGAGTGAGTCATTGACTTGTAGCTTTAATGTTGCTAGGTTAATGAGTTAATGAGTTTCTGTCCAGCTGTAATTTGTCTGCTAATTAGTACCAAAAGTGTCCAGTAAGTCCAATTTAACACATTTTTTTGCTATCAATTAATAGCAAGTAGAACTAAGTGGAAAAGGTCCCTACGTCTTGCTACTGCAAAAATAACTATGAAGCATCAAGAAGCATTGCGTCACACAATAGTCCTGTTTGAGAATAACAGCTTACAGTCAAGGAAAAACTTTCTGTTTCCCAGAACTGCCCTTTTCCAGTAAAGGACCTGACAGGAGAGCCCATGAATGAACTACAGAGTGAAGCATGAAGCCAGGAGAGAAACCAGGGTTGCCTTCTAGCTGTAAATAACATACAGGGACAAGCTACAGAAAGGTGATGTTTATGCTACTAAAATGCTAACTAGCATACTGTAACTTCACAACTTCGGATACTTCCTTTAGTACACTTACATGTAGTACTCTTTGATAAAGGTTTGTTTGAGTAAAAACGTGTGCAAACTTGGCAAATTAACATGTAAGCTGATCTACTAACGGTGTGCATGGAGAATGACGTCTTCCAAAAGTGCAAGATAACACCTGTTATTCATTTATTACTTTTGCCTTAATGAATATGCAATTTGGGGCATTTAAATTTTATTGTGTAAAGTAATGGTAATTACTACACGCAATGTGATCTAACAAGGCTAAAAGCAATTTCATGTGAGTTCAATAGCATCTGTATTTAATACGTTTGAAAGGAAGGTTATCGTTGCGAGGAGGAGGTACAGGAGTAATGAAAGAAGACGTAGAGAAATTAAAAATATTCGATAATATTATTCTATATCCAATATATTGAAATAAAATTATTTTATTTATTCAATAAATTATATGAATTGAATTGTTTTTTTTTTTTGTATTTTCCTTGAGGCTTTGGCAATACTGTTGTATTAACAGTCAAAAAGCAAACTACCACACATAGCATAAGTAATGTAAATGTTCTGTACAGCACCTTTCAAGTCTTTTCAACCACTCAAAGCGCTTTTACACTACATCCGCATTCACACACTGAATAAGTGCTCAAACAGAAACTAACATTCACACACTCAACCACCAGGGGCAATTCAGGGTTCAGCCAATGGACACTTCGACATGCAGCCTGGGGGAGCCGGGATTGAACCTCCGACCTTCTGATTAACAGCCAACTTGCTCTACCTCCTGAGCCACAGCCGCCCTTAGCCATTAGGAATGGGAATATGGATTGTGCCATTGCTAGACACTACAAAGAGAAAAACCATGGTTCAGCCACTTCCCTTAAATTTATTGGCATTGAAAGATTGAGTCCTAATCCAAGAGGGGGTAACCTGATTAACCATCTTTTAAGAATGGAAGCTTTTTGGATTCTTGGATTGAACACGATTGAGCCTCATGGACTTAATCATTCCTGTGATGTAGATTACTATATATCTTTCTCTGAGGTGTGTTTTACCTTCAGGGAAAGTTGAGATACAGTACATAGTGTCCTGTCCTCCCCTTAAGGTGTATATGACAGAGGTAGGATCTACGGGCTATTTGCCTTATGATACTTACTGTATGAGTTCCTGTAATGATCTAATGCTGGTGACTTATGTACAGTATATATGTATTGATGTTTTTTGATCTGTTTGGATACTAATCACATTCTTGCTGTTTTAATTATAAGATTTTGTATAAGATGTTGATTTTATAAATGTTTATACATGAGAAAAATGTCATAGAAAAAATGGAATGCACTGGTCATATGACCTACACAGTGTCTATTTAGCACACCTGTGAGTGTTTGTAATTTCACTGTGTGAGCCTGAAGAAGCAATGGGCGAAACGCATTGCTCACAATAAATGCAGCAAAGTCAGATCAGTGTGCAGTAGTTTGTTTTTTGACTTTTCATAGCAAACCTCCTGCTATCTACCAGCACCTGGTTGTTGTTGCTGTGTTTGGGGAATTTCTTGTTTTATTGCCCACTGTTGTATTAACATTCATACCTAAAAAGCAAATTTTGTTTCGACCTGACTTCTTTTCTCCGTGAGATGGAAGAATTTAGAAAGTTGCGTTGTTAACAGCGTGCCGGTCATAATAGCGACACAATCCATTATAGGTATCAGAGATAGAATGGAGCGTTGGGGGGTACAGGGCCAGGGACAGGAGGTCGTGAAGCGACCAGGCACAATGCAGACAGTCGGTGATTGTTCCCTCTGGCTGGATGAAGCACAATCTGCTGGCATAAAATCATTTAACCAGGAAAAGTTACTTTTGAATATAAAATTATTCAACTTTAGGGGGCGCAGTGGAAAACCTGATCCTCCCTGTACCTCGCACTCTCTGTGGATTGTCTATTATATTTTTTCTAGAGCCCAAGAATCCAATCAGTTCCTATAATCAGTACTCCTGCCATGTATCAATTAGTGTGTGGCAATTTAATTGAACACCAAATAATTTAGGAACATGCACCATTTGAGCACAAAATCATTCAAACTAAAATAATAGGATCAGTAGGAACCAGTAGTTTATATTAAGCTTTAGTGCTTTTCAAGACAAACCGGACATGAGTCGGGACAACTGCTCGTAATTCAGGACGTCTGGTCACCCTAGTTAATAAGTTCACGTTAACTGTGATAATAACTGTGATGCTAATTTTAGCTAGCGAAAAACAGGCTTAGACAAGATATACAGCTGACTCCTTTGATTGTCTTTTAGTACAACCAAATGTTGAACGTGACATTTTTAGGCAACCAAAGTGTTCCATTTAACTTTCATTAACTGAAACATGTAAATGCTCTGGATAGTGCCTTTCTTTTCTTTGCAACCACTCAAAGCACTTTTTACTCTAGATTGCATTTACCCATTTACACACATTCACACACTTAGCCTAAGTGCTCAAACAGAAACTAACATTCACACGCATTCATACACCAATGGAACAGCCATAGGCTGGGGATTGGACTGCTGATCTTCCAATTAGCGGGCAACCCGCTCTACCTCCTGAGCCACAGCTGCCCCAAAACACTCTGAAAGGGTCAAAGTTCTTTGACTGACAGCTCTCAAAAAAAAGTTAACTGCTCATTAAATGCAGCACCGTTAGATGGACGCAGTGTTGAGTCACCTCTATCCTGGTTGACAGGTGGCCCTGGTAGCGACTAGTCAATCACAGGATAACCACGCCTTAAAGCATACTCTGCTTTATTGTCTATTTTCCTCTAAATGGGACCATAATTTACAAAATGAACATCATGCTGTTTTGCAGAAGACTTGAAAGTAGCGACTGAGACCATAAACTCATTAGGAAAGTTGTTTACTGTGGTAATAAATAAAGTGAATCAGTTTGCCAATTTGCCAGTCACTGAGCTCACCGAACAATCAGCGGCCAATCAGCGTTTCTGGTGTAGTTTCACATCATTTCCCGTGTCACTTTTCACATGTTTTTTTGACAAAACGTGGTTTGGAGACAAGTCGTCAGGTGAAAGTCATTGTCAATTCGTGTAGTGTGTGACCCCCTATCGTCGATCAGTCACGTAATGTGAACACGACTTCAAGGCTCCCGTTACAAGACAGCAAGTTGTGTCGAAGGTAAATGTTGTGTAGTCTGCACGAGCCTTAAGTCCAATGCAATCAGACTTCTTTTTGCAGCCACTGGAGTCGCCCCTTGATGGCCTTCAGAAAGAAGTTAGGTCTAAGCCACTTCCACATTGGGTTCACTTTTCAGACCTGGAGGTTTCCCCTTTTGTAGCTACCAGATATGTTCGGCTTGGCAGATCTGCTTGGGTCCCGGTAAAACTGGATCATATTTTATGGAGTTTCTTTAAAGCAGGGGTGACCGAACTGCGGCTCGTGGGCCAACTGCAGTGGAGTGGATTTTTTAAAATAAACTAAAATATGGCTTGAGCTTATTTCTAATCTTCAACTACTACTTGACCTTCAATGATCGATTATAGTGGATGAAAACATTTACTTCAGTTGATTAAACATGGCGGAACTGAAAAGACGGAAGATAGCGAGTGAATGCCAAACATTTCAGAATCTGGCCTGTGACTCCTTTTATTTTCCTGCAGGTGGATGGGCATGTCCGTGTGCTGTGCCTGGAGCAGATCATGAACAGATGACTGTATAAGGACATCCTTATCTAGCTGATGTCAGCTAGGCAGGAAAGTGCTCTGAAACCTAGTATTCAGGGCAGTCTGAAGCCTGAGAATTTTGCTCACAAGGATTACTTTTACATCCGATTATCTCATTAGTTTAAACTTCGGCCATGAACATCAAACATTTTAACATTATAAATATGACAAAAAAGGCATTTGGCATTTGAAAGTAGCATTTCAATTAGGAGATGAATGAATGAATGAATGAAATTATAATGTAAACTTACTGGACTGTGTTATTTTTTGCATAAAATGATCTTTCACCTGAGTGGGGCCTGTAGGGAGTGGTTGGTGGATCAGGAACGTAGCCAAATCTAACTGTAGTTAGATAATTTAGTACTTGACAAGGTGACTTTCACCTTTGTTTCTAAACTACGATTAAAAGAAGAAAACAATGAATGTTTGATTGTTGCCCAGTCTGTGCTTCCAAAGCAAAACAGAAACAACTTATTGATTTCTGAGAAATACAGAAAAAGGACTGCACTAAGTCCTTTACAGATGAGGAAATACCAGTTGGTCAACACATTTTATAGACTGAAGACTTTTTTTAAGCACTTCTTCAGATTTCCAATGTAAATATTAATTGAGATTTTTGATCAAGAAAATAAGCTCTGTATAATGATGTGAAATACTACAATTTCCATGTAGCAACAATTAGTAAAGGAAAAGCTTTGTGCTGTAAAAACAAAATGTGAGGGGCTTTGGGTATATATATAAACTACATATATTATTTTGAAATTGAATGCTGTGTCTGAAAAAAGCATCAGATCTTTTTACTCTACCACAAGCCCTGTGAAAATGTCAGAAGTACAAAGAAATAGATGGGAAGCAACAGGAAAAGAAAGTTTATTATGCTTTAAGTGGGAGTCTGTAATAAATTCAATTTTTTATTATTATTATAAGAGGATAAATCAAGGCTAAAATGATTAAAAGGGTTAGGTTAGATCATGATAGTGATAAAGCAAAAGAGGCATTTTTAGACTGGTGTAATGAAGTAGGGCAGAAGGGCAGATTGCCCAGAATTTGGAAGCCAGTAAGCCTATTAATTATAGGTGGATTGCTTAGCTGAAATCGCATCTTTGTAATCTTTGTGAAGTAATGGAACATATGACAACGAAAAGACTTAAAGAGGCTGGAAATGAATCATGTCTTTAAGTGGGGCCATGAAATGGAGGGTCACCATGGAAATGGAGATAAATAGAAGATGAACTGGGAAATGGTTACAGCTGGGTTCTTGATGTGGATGGAAACTAGGATTTGATATGGAAGAGTTGGTTATTTATAAAAAAGAACTGATTCACAATTCAGGTATTCAGGACAGGGTATGAAGAATGTTCTCATCTTATATTTTCAGTGGTAATGTGAAATAGTCATAGCTGACTATATAGGAGTCCAAAAACATACTGTTAAAAGTAGTTCTTTTAGCTTGAAATGAACCCATACTCTGGACACTTCCTGTCTTTTTCTATGGCCTGTCTCTTCATCCCTCACTATTTTCTCTCTCTTCCTCAGTTTTGCAATCCGCACCATTAAATAATGTCATCTTCACTTGTCCACAGTTTAAGGGTGTTGTGCCACAGTCTGATTTTTGGAGTCCTCTGACTTTCAAGAACAAGTATTGCGATATTCTATATTTTTCTTATTGTCAGTGAAGCAATGAACTGATCCTACAGACAGGTATTGTTTGTGTATTTTAAAGCCTGCTTATAGCTGTTGTACAAAAATATATATTTGTCCAACGCTGAAAATGGTCCACCAACAATTTCGCTATATACTCATGTATATGAGTTATATTCACTAAATACTACAGTGTCTAGCTATTTAAGTAAATTACTGAGCCTTTAAAAAAAATCAAGGTTGTAAGTTTTAGTGGCATCTAGTGGTAAGGGTTGAGAATTGCAACCAGGTGCATTCACGTGCTGCTCGGATGGTCCTATTTCCCAAGTTGCGAAGTCGTTCTTCCAACTTTAGTGTGTGTTCATGTGCTCTTAAGTGGGAATGTGGAATCAACATGGATGCTACTACAAAGATGTGTTGGATTAGCATGATCAGAGCATATAAATTCTGTACACTTTATTTCTCTTTTTGCAATAAAGATTTAAGGAGGAAAAAAAGATTCTGATTATTCCAACACCTTATGAATAAGTTACTGCTTATTCCTCCCTTTTCAAGCACGGAGGAGAAGCTACGGTGGCAGACAAGCTCGGCTCTTGTGCTAAATAATATGTGTGGGCCTCCATTTGTCCAAATTTCATCTATTTTCTTACTTCTAACAAACCAGTCTACGACTACTACTACTAACATTACTTGTTCTTCTTCTTCATACGTTTTCAACGTAGGGACGAAATGCGCTATGTAGAGCCTTTTGTCAGTATAGCTACTGTAGAAAGATACATTGTAATTAGCATGCAGCGCAACTGAGTGAAGCACCATCAAAAACAAATGTAAAACTGATAAAGCATTAATATCAAGTCACTCTTGTGCAGCGCTGGACTGCCGCACCCACACTCTCATGTCAAAAGTGAAAATGAGTGTTAGCCTAATGATTACAACTTTGATAAGAGAATGAAGAGGGACTGTCCTTCTAGGCACAAGAAGAGAAAAAACTTGAGAGTGAACTGCGGGAACAGTAATTAGGTAAACTTGTGTTCTCTCCTCTCAAAGTCTGATGTCCGCAGATAAAAGTAATGTTAATGTGCAGTGAATATCTCTCTGTCTTTCTGTCCTGCTAACCCAAATGAGCAGCATATCTCGTCTGTCTGTGTTTGGTTGCTTGCCAGACTGTGTCTGATGAATGTTAGAGTGAAATACAACTTTTTATTATGGTATTTATACACTGCAGCTCGGAAACGATGATCGCGTTGCGCGTGGAAATGCATTTATATGCGTGTGCACGAAATGAAACTCGAACATTCCAGCAAGAAACATCTGTGGGACCAATCCAGATAGGATGTGATGGCCCACCTCATAGCCGCACATCATTTGAAAACAAGAAGTTATTATTTGCCTCTCAGTCAAGATTTAGTTACAACTCTGGACTAATGAAAGATGAAAAATAATGAATTTTAAAATGCTGATTAGCTGGGCAGACTAAATAATATGGATGCACATCTACATCACATATGCAGCCAAGTCTGAGTATAAATAGTATTATATATTTAAAAATGTATTGAAGGAAACCTGGGTGTTTGTAGTAAGAGAATTGCGGTGTCCGGTGTGACTGTGCTGCAGACCGGCATTGTTTTTGCATTGTGAGTCGCAGCCAGTTTGTGGTCCAGTGATAACGTAGCTGGTAAAGTTTTTCAATATGAACATTTAAAAACTGAAGCCAACCTTGCTCAGTTTGGGACTGTGAGCTGCACTTTATCAGACATGCTGAAGTTAACATGTACGTGGATTTGTATTTGGTAAAATTTCTGTGTATTTAGTTAGTTTAGGTCTCTACCTCCTTGTTTCATCCTAACGTACAGTCCCAAACTGAGTCTATCAGATGGTCTGAAGGGGATACTACTACAACAGCAGAACAATAACGCAGGGTAATCCCCCGCACAGTGTTGGAAATATCCACTTGTCCTCTTGCGACTCAGTTTTCCTTATTTTGATTCACTGTAACTTATGATGCTGTATTTAAACATGTCCTGAGTGAATTTAAAAAGATAAGTTGCTTTTTTTAGACCAATAGATTTGAATGTAATGTACTTTTTACTCTTGATATTTTTAAAACTGGGTACTTTTTTACTTTTAGTTGAGTAGTATTATACTCATTGACTTTGTCTTTTACTTGAGTAGTATTATCCTGCATGATTTTTGCTTTTACTTGAGTAACATTTTTTGTGTGGTTTCTGTACTATTACTTAAGTATGAAAATAAAGTGCTTCTTCCACCACTGGTTATTTCCGAATTGCAAAGAAGTAGAATAAACTAAACCATAAGTAGGAGTAAAGACAAATCAACTAAAGGAGTCTTAGAGATGAGTCAGTTCCCTTAACCAGGTCAGGTCTTCATCTGGATGACCCACACAATTTCTTTGAAGGCAACAACTACAAGAACACAATAATTTGACACCTGTGACTGATGCAGAGCAACTTTGGCTTCACAGCCTTAACCCCTCTCTGAGCTGCATTAGTATTACAAGGGCAGGCCAGTGATTAGATTTTATGCACATGCACACTGACATGTCAGTCAGTCCTGAAAGTGATTTACTCAAGGATCATAGCAAATCAGGGTCATGCTTTATTTCCTCTATACAAGACAATGAAGATTGAATCTCATGGAAAAGTGACACACCAACTCACTCATAAAACAGCAGATGCACAGAGCCTCACAGTCTATCAATAAGTGAAATACACTGTGTGTTTTTGTATAGTAGGCATGACAGGAAATGACAGGTGGAGCACTCTTCCCAATCCTACGCCATTCCACCAACGTCTGGACGTTTCTTGTTATAAGGTGATATGTTTGTATGTTTTAATGACGTGAAAATATCTGTTTTAACATGAAAAGCACACAACCTCCTCTCCACCTTGGAAACCTGGAAAGGGGCAGACTACAGAAGCATACTGGAGGCCAAACTCATATCCTGCCACCAACAGAATCAATGAGTATGGAGTATTTCAGTATGCAGTAGGAGAAATAGCAATACAGTTGTACTGCCGTAGTGTTCTGGTGATCATTGACCATATTGGGTGTTGAACTAGGAGTGCCAGCACACTCTGAGTCTCTTTGTCTGTCTCCGTCCACCAGTCTGACAATTTATGTTCCAGTCTAGTCTAGTCCAACACTGCAGATGGCACTTGGCTGGACTTCCAGGCTGGCAGGCCTACTATTGCTGCAGAGGGTTGGGGGTGTAAGTTTATATATTTGCTTTTGTTTGTATTTTCAATGCGTTCCTTTGTGCGGAATGTGATGTCAAATTGTTGAATGTGTTTCTCAATTTGATTGTGTCTTATTTATCTGCAGTATAATGTGTTCTCCCCAGTCGCAATACGTTGAGGTCTCTCAAGATGCACCGGTCTGGTTGTAACATTGAGTTAATTGGTATGAAAAGCATAGCTGTTGATGTTTAGTGATATAATCCAGTGAGTTGTATTGGTGATCACTGTCGACCCTGAAGAGCCTGATTTGTTCATGCCTAACACTCAATACAGAAAATATGTAAACTGGTATAATGTATTATTGGTTTATTTTCCTAATGTTACTCAGCTGTTCACATCTAGTGAGGTTTTAAACATTGAAGTAAGTTCGTACCCTTATCATGGGGATTTTATTGAACGAATGGATTTCGGTTTTAAATTTATGAAGGCTGGTGTGACCGAGCCCTAACCCCCTGTCTTATTTTTATGATTCAGTCCACAAGCGGTCTGCCATGTGCTATCACACCCAACCTCTGCTGTTAAAAATCAGTCACATTTAAACCCTTTGCCTCAGCAGAGGAATGTTGGCCCACATCTTATCAAATGCCCAAAAGCACTGAGAGATGGACTTGATCAAGGCTCACAAAAGGCCTGGTAAGGTAGGCCTATGTTTTCATTACTTTTAGGCTGCTGCAGAGAGTGCAGGTTTTCATAACAGCATAGCAAATACAGTTACCGTGTCAGGACAGACATTGTTCTGGTGTTAATAAAACAAAAGAGAGGTTCAATCTTGAGCGGACTCCACCATGGGAGCGTTGGAGGCTGTAGTGATACTACACTTTGTTACTGAAATTATGAATAATAATATTTGGAAATATTATTTCATAAGCACTTGTTATAAAGGGGGCACCACCTGAATCGCTGTCCGCCCAAGGCCTTGGGGATAGCGGGTGTAGCACTTCACCTGGTTCACTTCTCCAGTGCTGCATCTCTGCTCTGCTGACCGCTGATTTTGCTGTGTGTGTGTCTGTGTAGGAGCTGACGGAAAGCAGAATTTCTGTGATTTCAACACAGATTTGTTGTTCACAATGTAACCGTAGCATTATCACGGAGAAAGTATGATGCGTTGATAATGAGTGTACTACATCCTTTTGGATTTTAAAGCCTCAGAGACGCAGGACGCATACCTGTAACTTAACTGCAGCTAGTCTGTAGCCGATGACAACGCTGACAAAGGAACTCTACTTTGGGGACTGGTTCCAGGGATCCTGCAATGTCACACCTTCCCCTTGGTTGTATGGACAGTAGCTGGATTTGTGGTGCGTTCAAGCACAATAAATTATATTTGTTGTCTAGGTACTCTTTGGGCTTTGTGCTCAGTCCCTCCTGTCCATGCTGTATACCCATAATTGCAACCCCTGACATGTAGACAACTCTGTTGTGAATTTTGTGGACGACATAACCATCAGACTTTATATCGGGAGGAAATCAATCAATGATTAAAACCACTTAGAAGGTCAGTGGTACCCATCTTAAGGTCTATACATAATTTTTGTATATAACTTTTGCTTTATGTAAGACATAAACAGAACTACAACTTAATCTCGTTATACAACACTGTGTCATAAAATGATAAATAAATCTACTTTGTATATCATATTGACTACACTTCAAAGATATGTAGTGGATACTGGCATTGCATTTTTAGCACAGACTAGTATAGCCAAAAAGCCACCAATCTGGACTCTCACTGAGAAATTAACACAATTAACATAAAAATAATTCACTATTTGGTAATATTTTATGTTTTAGTCTGTCATGGGACTAACAATGGCTGCATTAGATACAAGTCCAGTTACTGGATCGATAAAACTACAACCAGCAATTACCAAGGAGTGCTGAAGAAGGGCTTGCGCAGTCTAGATTGGCTGTCAGATGGGTCAAAAAGAGATTTTGAAGATTTTGTTAGGAAAGCTCTAACTGACTAAAAGACAGATGGTTCACAGCAAATGTCAGGGAGCGGTTGATGATATCAGTCAAGAAATAGGGCAGATCGGCGGCGATGGAGGGGGAGAAGGGAGTGGGTTCAAGAGGGCAGAAGCTAAGTCCTCTTATGGGAATTTTTTAAGACTTAATTTAAGATGGCTTGAGGGAGACATTAAGCTCATGTTAGAGGGGTCAGAGGAGACAGTGACCAGAGGGTAGCCTGGGATATGAACCTCGGCTGTCATCACTCTCTTTGTGTAGTGAACAGAGTGAGGAGGAGTAGTGCTGAGACGAGAGGAAAGGTTAGCGACGAGCTCCTGTGGGTTTAGGAGCAGGAGACTGGAAGTGGTCAGTTTGTCAGCAGAGAGGCAGAGAGGAGATGAGATACTTAAACTCTTCCAAGTAAGCCAGACTTATGTTTTTTTCCCCTAGCTGCCCGAAGGCATGTCCATTTGATTTACCAGGTGGTTTACAGCCAAGGAGCAGGTGGGAGCAGATAGACAAGCTTAGAAGAAAAGGGAGAAGGTCCAGGAGGGCTAAGAGGGCAGGTATAAATGGTGAGGTCACTGAGGAGACACAGGAAGGAGTCATCTGGAAGGAGTAAAGTGAGGGGAGTTGAGGACAGGAGGAGAGAGAGAAATATCTGGTGGTGGTGAAGTGGGGGAAAAGACTTTAGAAGAGATCTTATAGAGTGGAGTGGAGAGGGAAATGAGTGCCAGTCAACAACACGGAAGGAAAGGGCTAGTGGCAAGGGCCTTCTTCTTTTCTCTTTTTTTAACTTTAAAACAATGTCTGAATGATTCAGGAGGCCCAGAAATAGACAGGGCCATGGAACATGCCAGGGATTATAGATATTAATTGTTTCAGAACTGTCATCATTGGGCCAAGAATTTTTATTTGTGCCCATGGTTGTTTGTGAACTACTTACATTTACAAGTACCCTCCATCCTTTTTCTTTATTAGATATTGGATGTCTCATTGCTGATGACAAATCTGAGTTTGGCATGGGCCCAGCTTAAATCTTACATCTATGGACAAAACTCTTTTGACATTTCCAAAATCTAAAAGTAAGCATTAAACCAACCTGTCAGAGTTATTGCTGTAAGTGAACTTAGATGGACCAATCCATCCATGCTCCTGATTTACTTACACTTAATATCAAAATCGGGGGTATTCAATTAGTATTAAAAGAGGTCCAGTTAGAGAAAATTTCCCGAAGCAAAGGTCCGGAACATCAAAACGACTAACTTGCGTTAACATCAACATATATGTTTTTAGTCAACAACTGACAATATTTCAACAATATTCACATCAAACTGGAGGGATAATAAATACGAACTACTCTAATAATGAATTCTAAACTATGTAAAGTGCCTAATTTTTAGAAAGAATTAAATAAAAAGTGTAGCTTGAAGTGATGAAGCGCAGTCTTAACCAATTTTATAATAAACACTTGACACATCTTAGCAAATGAACAGCTGTAATGCCTCCTTCTCTCTTTTATTCCTTTTACATAGCTACCACTTCCCTATTTTCTCTTGTTCAGTCAGAAACGTGAGCTCTAGCTTGTCTTGCTAGCTACGATTGGAGATCTATGAGATATTCTGTTTTTAAACTGCCCGTGGGAATCTGTACATTCTTGATTAAAAGCCATGTGAAATCTATTTTCTCTTTGGCCTCCTCTCTACGTGTGCGTTTCCAAAACGTCTCCGGTGTATCTCACTCGCGGACGTGGACTTGACTCGACTGCACAGATTTGATTGGCTGAGCAGTATCACATGAGATGATTAGAGCACATGCGATTGGTCTGTGAGTTTCCTGGGCCGCTAAGCCAGTAAATGCTAGCAAAGCTGCGCGGGTTAAAATAGAAACGCTCCGTCACGAGGTATTAAGTCTCAATAATAAATCGGCTGTAGGTCGGCGGTCCGGAGAGTAATACGGTCCGCCTATTAGTGACCTCTGATCTAAATGAACGTGGCACAATCCTGGTACCTGGATTTCATATCAGAACACATTGCATCATGCAGTATGACAAAAAGACACTTTATTTCGTGTCATATCCCCATGTCATACAATTTCTCCATACTATATCATATCATATCTCATTTGTTTTTTTTGTTGATCTATTTAAACTATTTGATTGGCAGATTTACTTTCCTAACTTTCTTATACAGCGTTATGACATGACCTGCGTTGGACATCATATTACTATTATTATTATAAAATCCCAAAATGTTCAGAGCAGAATTATCGCTCTTTGTCATATTTTCTAGAGCAAAGTAGTAGTCTTAAAGAAACATGCTTAAATAATATGTGCACAGTGTGTGTTTGGTATGGATGATGTCCTCTCTATTTCCTTCTATGACCTTGTACACCTTTTCTGTTGGAAGTCACCTGGTTTTCATTGTAAGGCGCCATTACATGCAATATGTTTTGTCCATAAGTTTTTAAATACATGTTGATTTGTTGATTGTTGTCATGCTATTGTTGATTCTGTGTCGTAAGAGTTCTCTCTCTTGTAGTCTCAATGTAGTGTAGGGTCTGTTTGTATCTGCATATTTTTCACTGCTTTTATCGTTTATAGTATTTCTATGTTTTTGTTCTTACAGGGGACCTATTATGCTTTTCCTTATTCTCTGTCTGATATTAAATGTTACAGTGTTGGATGTTCATACAAAACGAGTTCCAAATAACGAGGTGAATGCATGTAAAAGTAATCCCTGTTAGCAAAAAAGCTCAGACTTCAGACTGCTCTGAATACAAGTTTTCCAACATTTTTTTCTACTTTCCTGCCTGGCTGACTTCAGATCGAGAAGAGTCTATCTGTCGTCTCACATAATACATGACACACCCACTTTACTACACAACACACCTCATGAGATAACTTCCTGGATAAATTTACTTATTTTAACCCAAATTATAAATGTTTTCCCAAACCTAATCAAGTTGTTTTGGTGCCTAAACCAAACCAAACTGCAACCGTTTTAAGGGTGTGTCATGTATTAGGCGTCTCCTGTAGTACTGTGGACCCATAGATAGACTTGGTCAGATTGGCAGGTATTTCCTTATATGGTCATCTGCTCATAATCTGGAAGTCCAAAGCTCCTTTGCTCGTGGTGTAAACACTCCCCCTAGTGCTCAAACTCAGGGCTGGACTGGGACAAAAAATTGGCCCTGCATTTTTGTCCCAGTTGGCCCTCCGTAATTGATCAGACACCCCTCACCAATACGCCATCCTTGCAGTCCCTTTAAATATGTGTACCAACTTTTAAATTTACACAAACCACTATAAAGCTAAGTGTAAGTGCCGTGAATAAGTGTACCATTGCAAGTGGATCACTGTACACGCATTTAACTGACTCCCTGGTGAACAGGGGTGGCCATGGAGTACACAAGTACTTGTCAAAGAGAAAAAAAACTTTGCTAGAAGTCACAGTAACTTTTCAAATTATTATTAGATCCAGAATTGTTGGAATTCCCTGACAAAGTTGTGAAGTTTCGATAATAACATACTGGAAATATGCAAATAGCTGTTTATTCAATTAATGCATGAATCAAATGAAAATAAACATAAATGAAATAGTTTGTTCATTTTAGCAACATGCTACAGGTGTTGTATAACAACCCATATTATTCTGACTCATATTTATCAAGGGAACCCTTAGCTTAATAATCTTCATAATTTTATCATGATACATTTGGACCTTGGTCACTCAAAGCAGCGTGGGCTTAGCCAACACGATGCTGTTTTATAGCTAATGTTACAGTTAGTAAACTCAATAAAATATGATTTAGTGGCATCAAAATCAGTGAATAAAGTAAAAAAAGTTTTTTAACTTAACAGGTCTGCTAGACTGAGCCTACACCTACCTACACCAGCTCCCAGAAACACTGTCATCTACTGTAGGGGTGAGGACAAGGCAATTCGGGTTCACAGCACTGAGGCTCAATTCCAACGTCCCCCCTAAACCCTAAGCCCTGAACCCCCACAGACTTTACTGACATCACTTGCAAAGTGATTGAGTGCAAGAGGCTGCAAGGGCTCAAAATGCTGTAAACAGGAACGGGACAGCACTTTGCCACTTTATCACGTTACCTTGAGGGCGCTGAAACACGTTGCACACTTTTTATTTTATGTGTTTGCCTGATTTTTAAGTCCTGCAAGCTCTTGCCCTACAGAGTGGAGGAGAGGTAAATGTCAATATATATTTGTCAATAATCAATACACTATTGTTGGTCAAAACAACATCATTAAGCAAAAAGTAAAATAAATAGTTTGTAATAAGGTGATTGCATTCATCTGACTTCATGTGTTCTATGTACCATATTAAGTTAAGAAAACTTTCAACAATTTTAACATCAGCGTCGGTGTCGATGCTTGTTTGTTTACCGTTTTCTTCTTCTCGTATAACGTGGATTTGCCATGATTTTTCTCTCGCCTCCGGGCTTCCCCGTGTAACCCCCATGTTTCACGTCATACCGCTATGAACTGTGGGCAATTCCCTCAGCCAGAGTTTGCAGAAATGTGGAATTACGAAAAGGCTCTAAAAAGGGCTCAAAATGTCCGCGAGAGAGCCCTCGCGCACTTGACGATTTGACAGTGGGACAGCCCTAAGCCCTCACGGACTTCCCGGGAACGAGCCTCAAATTCTGTGAGTCTGTGAGGGTGGACATTGGGATTGGGCCTGGGTGTATAAAGAGAATTGGATGAGGATGAAGAGAGGATGAACTGAGAGTCTGTATAAAAGGCCATTATAGGATAAATAAGGATTTTATTGTAACTGAAAAAAATATAGAGCTATAAATTAGCATAATATACAACCCCAATTCCAATGAAGTTGGACATTTGCAAATCCTTTTCAACCTATATTCAATTTAATACACTACAAAGACAAGATATTTCATGTTCAAACTGATAAACTTTTGCAAATATTCACTCATTTTGAATTTGATGCCTGCAACATGTTCCAAAAAAGCTGGGACAGGGGCAACAAAAGACTGGGAAAGTTGAGGAATGCTCAAAAAACAGACTTAGGAACAATTTTTGTGCAATAACCCAGTAACTCTGCCTCTAATCAGCCACCTGTTTACTGGCTAACACTTATTATTTATTCACCATTCTCTATTTCAGTGCTGTTCATACTGTTATATTTTCATATTGTAGATACTGTATACCGATCCACCTACCTCAAGTCATTACTCCTGCACAAAATACTTATACTTATTTATTCCAGCATCCTTTGCACTATGCTTCATTGAACTGTTTACATGTGTACATGTATGCATGTATATGTACCTGTATATCACATCCACCTCCGACATACTCCTGCATCCTTTGGACTCTGCTCACTGCACTATTTGTCAATATGTCTATATTGTTTTTGTTCATAGTGTGTGTATTTGTGTTGTCTACACTGAAGTCTGTGTCTGATTTTATTTTATTTTTATTATTGTGATTTTGTGTTTTTGTATGAGTAAGCACATTGTGAGCAATGTACAATCCAGAGTCAAATTACTCGTATATGTACACATACCTGGCAATAAAGCTGATTCTGATTCTGATTCTGAAAAGATTCAGATAATATGGAGAAATCTCTGCACGTAAGCGGCAAGGCTGAAAACCAAAATTGAATGCCGAAAATTCGATCCCTCAGGCAGCACTGCATTAAAAATTGAATCATCAATGTGTAAAGAATATTACCACATGGGCTTAGGAACACTTCAGTAAACCATTGTCAGTTAACACAGTTCGTCACTACATCAACAAGTTGGCAAGTTAAAACTCTACCATGCAAAGCGAAAGCCATATATCAACAACACCCAGAAAAGTGTGCTGTGGTCTGACGAGTCCACATTTCAAATTGTTTTTGGAATTTATGGACGTCGTGTCCTCCAGGCCAAAGAGGAAAAGGGCCATCCGTATTGTTATCAGCACAAAGTTCAAAAGCCAGCATCTGTGATGGTATGGGGGTGTGTTAGTACCCAAGGCATGGGTAACTTGCACATCTTTGAAGGCACCATTAATGCTGAAGATGGAAAATGCTTTTCAGGGACGTCATTTATTTTAGCAAGACAATGCCGAGCCATATTCTGCACGTGTTACAACAGCGTGGCTTCGTAGTATAAGAGTGTGGGTACTAGACTGGCCTGACTGCAGTCCAGACCTGTCTCCAATTGAAAATGTGTGGTGCATTATGAAGCGCAAAATACGACAACGGAGACCCCAGACTGTTGACCAATTGAAGTTGTACATCAAGCAAGAATGGCAAAGAATTCCACCTACAAAGCCTCAACAATTAGTGTCCTCAGTTCCCAAATGCTTATTGTTGTTAAAAGGAAAGGTGATGTTACACAGTGGTAAACATGCCCCTATCCCAGCTTTTTTGGAATGTGTTGCACGCATCAAATTCAAAGTGAGTGAATATTTGCAAACAACTATAAAGTTTATCAGTTTGAACATTAAATATCTTGTCTTTGTGGTGTATTCAATTGAACATAGGTTGATAAGTATTTGCAAATCATTGTATTCTGTTGGTATTTACGTTTTACACAACGTCCCAACTTCACTGGAATTGGGGTTGTATTCCCTTTTTGTCTGTGCTTGCCTGCCGGGGGACAACAGATGAAAATGAGCTTTTCAGGCTTTTCAGGAATGTTATCAGTATGCACTATCCCTGTCAAATAAAGTAATAAACTGAACTAAACAGTAAATAATAAGACTATGAGGTATTTTAATTAGTAATAGTAAGTATAGTATTATTAGTATGATAATGTGTTACATACAGTTTAATTTTATTTGGTTCCCCTTTGTTGCATTTCATTTTAGACTTCCCTATTGGAGATGCAGTAATGGTAAAATAATCTAGAGTATTTGTACATGTGCATTGACTTAGTATGTCTGTAACTAAAGCAAACTAGACAAGTATAAGTCAATAAGTGACACCTATGTACATTTTTCCAGGCAATGAATTTCCAGTCTATTACTTCAAGCTGCTTAGCACCACCTTGTGACGAAACAGTCCTGAGAAAAACCCAGGCCCCACCAGATTACCAGTTGTACTTAAAGTGTCATTTACGGTTTCTTCCTGATTCATTCAAATAAATAGAGAACATTTCTATACCTCCTTTGATTTTTAGCAGCTATTCTTCCATCCTGTTACTCAGTGATTTTTTTGTTGGTAGCAACTCCTACCACATGACAGTCACAAGACATGATTTCAGCCGAACTCTCCCTTCTCAACAGTGGATTTTATTTATGTTCATCCCTCAAACAAACTGCCACTGTTGCTTAAATCAATCCACAAAAGAATACCCCCCATGACCAGAAGACATTTTTCACAAAGTGATGTAAATTAAGCTAAAATAAGTAAGATAAAATGAATGTTAGAGAAATTAAAAAGCAGTGCTTTAATGTTGTATGTGTGGTCCGTAGTCTGACGCACTGAAAGCCTTATAAATAATGTTTAAACATGAAAAATACCCTCACCACATGAGCGTAACTTAGAGCCATTAATGATGAAACTTATAACAGGATGATGTTTTTACCAAGCAGGCCATCCTGTTACAGTTTTCATCAAAGCTACTCTATAATTTCTTGTCTAAATGTCTTTCAGAAAACACATTGAGGTTTGTCAAAACCTCACTGTATAAATATAGCATTAATTAATATTTAATTTGTATGATAAGTGTGACGTTTAACTCTTTAAAGATTTAAAATTGCAGTTTATTTGGGGCTCTGATAGACCCTCTCAGCAGACATGTTGTCTCAGCT
>NC_060162.1:16023410-16050075 GCF_021292245.1 Micropterus dolomieu | reverse complement strand
TCAGTATGCACTATCCCTGTCAAATAAAGTAATAAACTGAACTAAACAGTAAATAATAAGACTATGAGGTATTTTAATTAGTAATAGTAAGTATAGTATTATTAGTATGATAATGTGTTACATACAGTTTAATTTTATTTGGTTCCCCTTTGTTGCATTTCATTTTAGACTTCCCTATTGGAGATGCAGTAATGGTAAAATAATCTAGAGTATTTGTACATGTGCATTGACTTAGTATGTCTGTAACTAAAGCAAACTAGACAAGTATAAGTCAATAAGTGACACCTATGTACATTTTTCCAGGCAATGAATTTCCAGTCTATTACTTCAAGCTGCTTAGCACCACCTTGTGACGAAACAGTCCTGAGAAAAACCCAGGCCCCACCAGATTACCAGTTGTACTTAAAGTGTCATTTACGGTTTCTTCCTGATTCATTCAAATAAATAGAGAACATTTCTATACCTCCTTTGATTTTTAGCAGCTATTCTTCCATCCTGTTACTCAGTGATTTTTTTGTTGGTAGCAACTCCTACCACATGACAGTCACAAGACATGATTTCAGCCGAACTCTCCCTTCTCAACAGTGGATTTTATTTATGTTCATCCCTCAAACAAACTGCCACTGTTGCTTAAATCAATCCACAAAAGAATACCCCCCATGACCAGAAGACATTTTTCACAAAGTGATGTAAATTAAGCTAAAATAAGTAAGATAAAATGAATGTTAGAGAAATTAAAAAGCAGTGCTTTAATGTTGTATGTGTGGTCCGTAGTCTGACGCACTGAAAGCCTTATAAATAATGTTTAAACATGAAAAATACCCTCACCACATGAGCGTAACTTAGAGCCATTAATGATGAAACTTATAACAGGATGATGTTTTTACCAAGCAGGCCATCCTGTTACAGTTTTCATCAAAGCTACTCTATAATTTCTTGTCTAAATGTCTTTCAGAAAACACATTGAGGTTTGTCAAAACCTCACTGTATAAATATAGCATTAATTAATATTTAATTTGTATGATAAGTGTGACGTTTAACTCTTTAAAGATTTAAAATTGCAGTTTATTTGGGGCTCTGATAGACCCTCTCAGCAGACATGTTGTCTCAGCTGTGGTTTATACACTAATTAGAGTGGGATCTGTACAACACTGTACACTGTCACACTATCACACATAGGCCAAGTTCATTCAGGAGTAATTTAATTGCATACTTTATGTCTGAATTGTTCCTGCCCCAGTGGCTACATTGTATGGCAAGGACAAACACTTTTTATGCCATGATTTTGGACACTGAGGATGGAAGCAAGGATTTCTGACAGTACGTTCATTTCCATGTTCCAAAGCATTTGATGCAGCATAATATGAAAGAATAAGATCATTGGCATGGAGGGCCAGTCCATCATCTATGAACATTCCCAATCCCAAACACATTTAAAGCACTTTTGACACAACCACCACCCAAAAACACATTTACTACACCATGAAAATTTGCATAAGTTGTTTTATTCATAGTTAATGTCCTTTTTATACTTCTTTTTTAATGGTTTTGTCTTTTGTTGAAGTGGACATCCTGTAAAGTTACGCCTGAAGCCCTTAGCTGAGTTGCTTGCACGTCACCCTCTGAACAGAAAAGAAAGGGTAAGAGGAGGAGTGGAGTGGGGTTTTCCTCCTTCTCTTTCTCTCGCTCTCTCTTTATCTCTCTGACAGTAACCCAACTCAACCTTTATTTTCATTTCTTTGAACAAAGAGTGTACCTTACAGTATATTTACACATCATACTGACTGGCTGTTTAACATTTTCCACTTAGATAATGCAAGGAGGATTGAACTTTCATGGTTTAGCTTCTTCATTCTTCGTCATGTTGTCCTTCGATCCATTTTCTCCTCTCATGCTAACTTTGTAGTGAAATTTTCCTTGTCATCGTTGTAATCATCCACACCACTATCATCATCATCATCATTGTAATCTTTTTCACCATCATCATCAACATCACCATAATATCAAATTACCGTTATTATATTGATATAACTCTTTTCAATAGATTCCTCTCTGACAACTGTACAATCGTACACAGTGTTTGACTTTTATATATATTTTTGGGAATATATTATTTAAACCTAAGGAAAAAGGAACTTAATTCCAAATAAAATATATTAGTATCCCAAAGTAACAAAATCATGCATGTTTTAATGTTTTTGTCCATAAAAACAAAACAAAACAATAAAATGTACGTAATGGATGGGATCTGGTTTTATTTACAAATTGATCTTGGCACTGTTTTTGTTGTCTCTTGCTGGAAACTGGAATGATCATAAAGAATACTTTTGACTCTACCGAGCATAACACTCTCCTGGTATTATAAGTCAGTGACCTGCTATAAAAGGCAGGTTTGCGAGACATATTCTTTTTTTTTTTTAAGCACAAAAAAGATAACAGAAAGAGGGCGAAAGAACATTTAGAACAACATTAGAGTCAACCATGGGGCAAAACAGAAATAGTGTGTAGAAAACATATTTCACTTCAGCTTTACACTGTGGCAGTTTCCTCTTTTAGGCAGAAACCCTGCGACATCATGTCTACTGACAAACCCCCCCACCCCTTCAGTAATACAGGACTTCCACACGTCTCATCAGGTGCTCTCACTAGTATTGTTAGGGTGAAATCCAAAAGAGGACATTGATTTAGTCAAAATTCTTCTTGTAAAGCAGCATTAATTGACTCAGGCAAAGTAAAATAAAGGAGACAAAAGTAACTGCAAACCACCAGTACAGACCTACTACCTCGGGTTTGGCAGGCAGGTAGGGGTAGCTGTCTAAAATTTCCAGTGTTGCCTTGTCAAACAAGTGCTTGACTGTTGATCCAAAGATCTCGTGTGTGTGTGAGAGCAAACGTAAGGATGTGTGTCAGTGTGTGTGTTTGTGTGTTTGGTTGTCTCTGCATACTCAGCATATTCAGTGCAAACACATTGGGTAAAAATCCCATCTTGACCATGGCCCATCAGCTCTGTTGTTTCAAGTGAAACACTACAGTATTGTCCATCCCTGACCATCTTACTTCCTCATTTCCTTTGTAGTTCTCTCTTGCACCTTTTTAAATAGATAAACCGTCAGGCAGACTGATATGCCTTTTGTTTATCCAGCCTGATGGCGGACCAACTGCTGCCAAGCAGCCCGCTTTACCCCCACCCCCCAAACAGCCCCACCCACCCAGCGCCAGGTCCTAGCAAAGCCCAATGTACTTGAGATTGTTCTGGATGATCACGTCCGTGACAGCGTCGAACACAAACTGGATGTTGCTGGTGTCAGTGGCACAGGTGAAGTGCGAATAGATCTCCTTGGTCTCCTTGTTGCGGTTGAGGTCCTCAAACTGCCGTTGCACATAGACGGCTGCCTCCTCGTAGGTGTTCTGACCTTTGTAGTCAGGGAAGCACACTGTCAGAGGAATGCGTTTGATCTTCTCCGCCAACAGGTCCTTCTTGTTGAGAAAGAGGATGAGCGACGTGTTGGTGAACCAGTTGTTGTTACAGATGGAGTCAAATAGGCGCAAGCTCTCGGCCATACGGCTCTGTGTGGATGTGGAAAGAGAAAGGAAATAAGAAAGAGATCAGACCATAAGGAAATGATTTCACAGCTTAGAAAAATTCAGTATTTGAAGCAACAACCCAAATCATCCCAATTAATCACACAATCAGACCTCATTCACACAAGCAGAATCATGTGATTTGGGAAAACCCTAAAGAGAAAATTAGACCATGGAAGGTCACGGCAAGATTTGAGGATGAAAATAAAGAGAAGACAAGAGGCAATCTAAAGTCAACCAACACAAGCCACAGATATCCACTTGACTAGCCAAAGGTAAGGCTTCTCTGTTATGTCAACAGAGACTTGAGTCTCAGACAGCTGAAGACCTGAGTTTGAACTCTCACATTCTCCTCTGAAACAGCTGATTACTTCTTTTACCACCACTCTCCAAGTCCAAAACTGTAAAAAGATATATGTCAGTCTTAATTTTACTCATTGCAGGAACATTTAACTCTTATGAAGAATAATTCTAATTGTTTTCTCTATATGAACATTTGAATTGATTATGTGGAGGCAGGGTCAAAGAGTGTGCAGATAGATAAGACTGCTCAAACCGTCTATTCCAAGTCTGAGCCACTGAGACATTTCCAGTGCACCATAACTGGTCTGGCTTCATTCTTCTTTTGCCTTGAGCTACATTAGTACATCTTAATAAAGGGTTTCCAAATATTGGTGCATTATCATTTATAGCCAGTAGGACCACATTATGTGTTGACTTCTTTTTTCTTTAAAATAAAGTAAAAATCTAAGATTTATTTCCAACTCAGTAATGGAAATCACTGATGTCTGATCATGTCCTGCAGATAAATGAGATAGTCATAAGATCCAAAACCAAGAACAATGTGACTGGTATCAACATTAAACTGGACCTTTCCCAGGTGACAATGATTAAAATTGTTTTCTTTCGTTCATTTGATTCCAATAGATGCAGGAAAGGATATTTGAAATTCAACCTTTCTGTTCAACATTTTTGAATTTCCACATTTAACTTGCAGAAGGGTAAAATGTGCTGGGTTTTGGTGCTAAAGAAAAATGCTATGTGCTTCTGTGTATATACATGTTTCTGTCTTCTCATGTGACATTGAATGTATAAGAGAAAAGAATGAAAAAGAAAGTTGATCTGTTCATGGCAGCTGCTGGCATGTGGCGACTGGCCAGTAGCTTGTGACTGGGAGGTTGTCAGAAGGAAGACTGCTGTTTAAAAGGTTACAGAAACAACAGGATGCTCTGAGCAAATCACAAGATCTGCACAGCATGAAAAAAGAAAAATGATATTGAAGGGAATAGCGGAAACCCTGATTATTCAGTGGTGTAAGTGCACTATTTTCAGATAATGATGAAATGAGTTATGAGAAACCAAAGTTGCATTTAACCCTTATATGCAGCCCCACATTATTTTTTACAATGACTAATGTAAAGTAGGTTAAAACAACTATACTACCATGTTGAATTTGGTTTTTATGTCCACAAAAGCAGCTAACTTGAAAATACTGTCTTAAACAATCGTGTAATTTGTTATTTGGGTATGTTGGTCCCTTTTAAGAGAAAAACTGTTTGTCAAATTCAACAGAGTAGCCCATAATAAAAACATCCCTGAAGGGAAACTATATTGAAAATATATTGAGGTCTGTTGAACCACTACTGCAAACTAGCCACTGGATATTGTAGAAAAAAATCCACAATAGTTTTTGCTTTGCTAATAAATTATCAAATTTAAACAACTAAAATGACACACCACTGGGAGAATTTTTAAAAAAAGGGCATTTGTTCAATACAAATTGCATAAGACTGTGCCTGCAAACTGCTCCTTCTTCATCCATCTGTCTTCCTCTCTGCTCCCGTTCTGTCAC
This sequence comes from Micropterus dolomieu, assembly GCF_021292245.1. NCBI lineage: Eukaryota > Metazoa > Chordata > Actinopteri > Centrarchiformes > Centrarchidae > Micropterus > Micropterus dolomieu. The sequence goes on along the minus strand of NC_060162.1, from coordinate 16,044,641 downwards.
ATGTTGTTACCTTTTCAGATTGAAAGCTCTTCTTTCCTAGTGTCCCCGGGGACTAAGACTGGCCCCTAAACATTGTACACTACACAAAGTCATGTCAGACTGTTTGACCTCACCCCTCCTCTTTCCAGCATGACAAAACAAAAGCCCAGATTCTGAGAGAGTATGGCAGGAGACAGACAGCTGAGCCAAAGGAGTCTCTAGTCTCTTCACCTGGCCACTACAGTGCTCATACAGTAAGAGTTTCGTAATGGGGAGCGGGAGCATCCTGGAGCACTAAAGCATGCAGACCTCCTTCTTTATACCTACCCACACAGACTTTTTCCACCCTCGCTGCCTTCTCAAAGAAGTCCAGAGGCGCAGGGCTTATTTAAGCATTAGTATTAATGAGGAAGTTCATCCCAGTGTCATTGCTTTGTTTCCCCATAAATACAAATCACTCAAGTGTGCAGCCACCCTTTCTTAATTCATTAAGGTTCATTTTAAATGTGACTGCCTTACAAGAAGGAGTGCTTTGCACTTAACTACAGAGATGATTTTCTCTGTCACCACGTTTTTTCTGCTGTACCTGAAAATTACATTATTCAGGCTGCTCCCTTTCTGTTTTCCCTCTCTGTTTAATTACTAATGTCTCCGTTACTGTGGGCAGCAACACTGCTGGGTTTAGATTAGAACAAACAAACACACAATCAAACAAACATAAGCACATTACAGTTGTACGTAATATTATTCTTGTGCTAGATTCTCAGCAAAATTACGTTTTTGATTATCAGCTAATCACATTTAAATACAAATTTCTATATATGTTGTAGATAATGTCCAGCTAAAGATAAACCTGTTCACGCTCAGAATAAAACATAGTCTTTTTCTGTATCTTTATTTATTTGAAATGGGTAAGAGTATGATGTGAATAAAACAATATCAGTTTCTGCATCTACTAACAGCCAAACCTAAAATGATGAAAAATATACTAATAGCACTAAAGTTAAAGTAAGAGAAATTGAATCTGGGAATCCTTCAATACAGTTTAGTTGACCGATAGCTAGATATTAAAGAGGATACATTGAAACCTATGTGAGCATGTATAGCTTAGTAGGATACACCATTATGTCATATGAAGCAAATGAATTGCATGATAGTAATGTCTTTGATAATTCATTAGGCATAATATGCTGCGTGAGGGAGAATATTCCTATATACATTTTGAGACACCATTCTGACACCCGTCTCTGTGTTTCTGAAGGGAAGATTGGTGTGATAAAGCCACTGAAACTGTCATTTTACATTCAGATCACTTCATATGTCGCCTTTGCTGTGGCTTAAAAGGAAAAGTGCACATGAGAAACTTTGACATAAAAACATCAAACACCAGTAATTAATTTCCAGTCTTCTTTCATCCGACGGGCAATTAATTCCTGTGTGATAGATTAATCAAATAGTAACTGAAACAATAGAAATAGAGCTAACGCTGCAGTCAGTGTCTACCTTGGTGTTTGGCTAACACAAGCTTAGCACATGTTAAGCTCAGGCTTTTCATTTTCACCTCACATACACAGAATTCACTGCAGTTGCTCAGCCTCAGCCATTGCATATAAACCTGCGTTACGCATTCATACTACCGCACCCACAAACACTCGCACAGGCACACAATACGTGCATGCACATATACACCTCATATCTATTCTCTTCAGAGCTGCAGTTTGTTCCCCCTCCCCTCCTCTCCCCTCCTTTCCACTTCTCATCCTCCCTTCCCTAGTCACAGCTCACTGTCAACAGCGCAGGATTAGGAGCATTTGACTGGCCTGTTGCTAGGCAACAGTAACCATGGCAACCGATTCATTATGAAGACAGGGATGGGACAAGGAAAATGCATCAGGGAATGGGTTGATGGGTAAATGTTGTACTGTAATTATTCTAGTGTATTTTCTGTCTTGTGTAAACTGGTGCATTGAAACTGAACCATGTGGATCTGATCGATGAAGTTTGTTTTCTGCTCGTGTGACATTGTATAAAGCTTTGAAGGTTAAGCTCACTAAGATGATCAGTGAACACAACAAGCCATCATCATAAAAATGACACCTTGTCCTCTAATGAGGACCTTCAAAGCAACAGAAACAGTTTTGAATATGTGTGCAGATCTTAATCAGTGATCATCATACATACGCATGCATATAAAAACGAATGAATGTCTCAAAATTCAAAATGACTGTTGCATGACCGACTGAATCAACAAAGCACAGAGCTTTGCCACCTTTGGCTGTGCTTTTCAACTTCCATAACCAGCCCTGTTGTTTTCCATTAGATAAGACATAATTCATGGCGCCTCAATTCAAACATGCTAATCAACAAAGCATTATGCTACTATCGTTCACAGATTTTCCGTGCTTGCAACTTAGACTGGGTCTAGACTCACTTGCACAAAAATTGATGAGTCACCTCTGGTCCAGAAAGTAGATGATTGTTTCATCTGATTTATTGCTTGATTTTTTCCCCGACAAAATCATTATCAGTATCACATACCTTTATTTCACATCAGTTAACTAACTGTTAAAAGAATACATTACATACATGTTACTAAGGTAATGAAGGTCATAGATATCTTTGCTGGCAGGTTCATGTTATGCTCACATTGGGGATTGGAAAGTCTCTTAATCAGATGTCAGTGTTTCATGTTGTCAGAGAGTGAATATGATTATGAAACGACAGCTAGAACATTTAAAACTAATTAAAATGACAGCTCCCTTTAAATAAATATAGGAATTGAAATTAGCATTATAACATTTTTTTTGTTTTTATTGTAAAAGAGTCATTAATTATGCTGTACATCTTTACTGCAAGTGTATTCAACATTTGAGATGTTTCTTCATGGGAGGTTTAAACCAATGCATGTGACTAAGGTCATGCCTCCACAGTGCCTTCTAATATTGTCCCAGCTGTTTTATGGGGTCAAACTGAGGTTAGGTTATTTTATTAAAGGTTCGCCAAAATTATCTTGCAAAAGGGTCTGACAAGGATGTGTTTTTGTTAAAAATCTGTTGAGCCTGCACAGCCATCTTTTTGTACAAGGTGTCTAAATAGATGACTAAACCATTTTCTTACATACATGAAACGTGTACACATTTCCCCTGAGATCAGTCTGATTAATATACTGATAGAAGCTTTTTTTCTCTTGTTGATTGTCAGTATCTGTTTTCTGGTAGATATATATAGAAATATGTTCGCTTGTTACCTCATCTGTGCTTTGAGCTTGCTAGCTGACATGTTTTTCACTATTAACATAGCTATTAGTGTGTTGGAAATGCATGTTTTCTGCCAAACATACAGATGGTTCAAGCATTTTGACATGTTCTGTAGGGTACTGTAATTGTAATTTGTAAAAATTCCTCTATATATTTGCAGTATTTCATTTTGTCTGTGTATTTCCTAATCTGTTGTGTTTCTGTTTTATTTTCTATACTTCAGTAGCTTGCCAGTAGGCATATAATTCTTTCTTAGCATCTGAATCCGGGTCAGTTTAATGACCCAATCCTTTACCTTCACATTGTATTAACCATGGAGTACGTAACCTAAATCATAAAGGACACTTAATCCAACTTAACAGAACTGCTGTTACACTCCCCGTCAGCTGGTATATCATGTAGAATGTGTAACCACAGACACATTCAGAACACAGATACAAACACTCTCCTCTTTCTCACATTGCGAATGTATTGAGCATGCAGAGGCTAGACTATGCGTTAGGTAACAGTGTTGGGTCAGCTGACAGTGGTTATGGAAGGGGTCAGCTCCAAGACATAGGAATTAACGATGGAGCCTTCTGTCAATGTTGAAGGAACCACAGCGACATACCTGCACTCAATCCAGTAACATTTAGATCAGGTGTACAGTCATGTGACATTTTGAATTGCTGCTATGTTACGCTGTTTGCCTGATTGTCGTGTAGATTTATGTGTGTGGCCCGATGTCCTGCATGGCCACCAATATGTGATAAGTATGCAGGTACTCTTTCATAAATCTGCATGGGGCTTTTGTATAAATGTTCTGCCTACATTATGCCACAAATGGCTGCAACGTTTCGGCCATGAGATAAGTGTTTCCATGGCACTGACATGAGTACGTTCTCACTGAATGGTTCATATTTACAAATGTATTCAGCATCGCTGTGGTGTGATTGCGTCCGACTAAATACATGCCCCATGCATAGTGTGATTCAGTTTGAAATATGTGTGAGTAGATCATCTGTGTAGGTCATACTTTAACTACATCCTACATCGAGATTATGCACATTTCTGCCATATGTATTGTCTTTTCATCTAATAAATAAATATTATATGTAAATATGAGTATTTTTGTAGTAAAATATGAACAAGAAAATGGTGACATTAAGCTACTTAATGTCTCTTGTGCATGTCTACAGCAATAATCTTTACTCATTACCATTGACAGCAACATTGCCCAACAACATATTGCTCTTAGAGTTGCTCTGTGTATCATCAACTTAAGAACACGGTTAGATAGACAGGCAACCTGCTCAGGGTGGACCCCACCTCTCACCAAGTGTGAGCTGGGAAAAGGCCCTAACCCCTCATCTTGAATAAGATAAGTGGGTTAGGAAATGCATAGACAACTTTATATAAGGAATTTTTATTAACCCTCACACAAGAGAGTATTGCTGCCTGTGGATAGCATCAATCTTGTTATGAAGAATAACTATGTGTGTATATTCATCACGGACACTCCAGCAGTGGCAACAACATACAAACAATGATGGCGTATCTAAAATACTTCAAAGAGCATCTAAATCTAAAATGTACAATATGTACCATTTGGATTTCATTCAGTTGATATCTGGTGATTCTCTGTGCTAATGCAGTTAATGGCAACACAAAGACAGTCTATTTATGAAAGGATTTCACTTGAATCAGATAAGGCAGCATGTCGCAGTCTGGCCACTGAAGTTTACCATTGACCAACTGAAGAAACCCTGTCGGTGTGTTCAAAGAGATCTTTAGCTTAGCCTCATGTGTTAGAACACATAAAACTGTGAAGGCAGTCAATAATTCAACCACAAACCAACTATGAAAATGTCAGTAGACTCTACAGCAAGATGGCTGCTCTTATTTCAGGATGTCTTTCTTTCTGGTACTTTTGATCCACTGCTTTCTTCTTCATCTCCTATGATAGAATAATAAAAGTTGTTTTTTCTAGCACCTGTGAACTCCCATTGCTACACAGTGTCTTCACAATCTGCTAATTCTCACAGGTACAGTCTCACACTTTATTCTGTGAACTCAATTAACACCACACTGCATTTTTCTCCTCAGACTTTATTTTTAACCTATAAAACTAATTGATTTCATGTTCCGACATTGCATATTGTACATCCTGTTTTATCCTGGTAACCCATGAATTATCGGGCCAGTTCAATGACAGTGTTTCCTCTGTATTTAAGTTATGTCTTGTGGAGACTAAATAAAGACATCAAGGTAAACCTGTGAAATAGCAGACCTTTCATAGTTGGTATAGACTAAAAAAAGTAAATAGTATCTATTGTTGACCTTCCATTATCAAAGGCATTTAAACAAGCAATAACTACCCAGCTATTTCAAAACACTCAGATAAGAAGATGGATATGCTATGGAGCAAACTTTTCAAATTCCACAACCAAGAAGAGGAGATAACAAACACCGGCCACTCTCTTTATTCACACAGATTTAAAATAGCTTTGCTACCACATTAAGGCAGAGTGAATGCATTTCAGCCATTTCTACAAAATCAGGCCTCTCACGCCCCCGGCCAAAGAACTCTGGATGAGTACCATAACATTTGGATGAGGCTTTCCAACTTGTTTATTAAACAAAACTGAATGAACTGTAGAGGAATTACTGCATGTAGTAACATTATAATAATAAAATGATTACAAGGGTCCATAGAGTCCTAGATGCCCTGTAGGGATAATAGAAATCTGTGATCCCCTGATTTGGGTAGACATTTTATTTTTACATGGACTAAAAGTTTTACATAGTTGCATCATATACCTGTAGACCAGTTCAACTCAAGGTCCACTAAAAAGTCCATTTAGTAGAATGAACGTGTTTGTGTAGGTCTGACTGTTTTCCTACTTTAAATGATTTGCTGTTGAGAGGTTTGGAGGTTTAAGGATATTTGAGTGAGCTAAAGATTGCACATTTGTTTCCATTAAAGTAAAAAAAAAAAGCGACAAAGGCAGACTTGATGCACTGATCTATTAAAATGTAATGCTGGCAAAACAATTATATTTTTAATCTCAAATTGTTGAGAAATTAAATTCAATGTTCAAACTGTTTCGTTTGTTGGAAATATTATTGTCCTCATTGCAAGTAATCATCAAAAAACATAGTTTCCAAAAGTGATTTTGGACTTACCCCTATTTCATGTCAAATAGACCCTATCTAAAAACAATATGTTGTATCAATATGTGTATGACGGAAACAAATAAAAGAATGTAATTCTTTGTAATGTAATTCACTTTATATCTGTGTAACCACAGCATGGTTGTATTGAGGACGGGGATGTACAGAGAGGAAATAACACATCAGGCTTGTGTTCCGTTTGCTTCTCAGAACTCTCAAACCATAATATACAAATATTACTTTTTTGGTAGTAGTGACATAACATTTTGCCTTTATTTACGATATGAAAAACAACTTATCTGGTAAATAAAAACGTGAAATTAATATGTCTTAATTTACTTGTGCAGTCAAAAATTAGAAAAAGTAATTGCATGGATTAGAATCTGGATAGAAATAAAATCATTGCCGTAACTCAAAAATATCAGTCAAGAAATAAAGATTTCTTCTTTTGTAAAAATGTAGAAATTGTAGAATTTTTGTACAAACTTATAATAATATATATAATAATAATATAATAGCATAGGCATAGGCCTACATTTTCTATGAGTGTAAATGTGGGCCCTTTTAAACAGATTTTCTTACCGTCTGGTTGTCCTCGTAGAGTTTGAGGTCATAGCCACTTAGCTCGACACAGAAAATGATTGCAGTCACGCCCTCAAAGCAGTGGATCCACTTCTTTCTCTCCGAACGCTGTCCACCCACATCTACCATCTTGAAGGTGAGCTCCTTGAAGGTGAACTTGTTCTCCACGATGCCGGTTGTCATGTCCCGTGATCGTAGGATGTCCTCTACAGTAGGGATGTACTCAGCTGCAGAAATGCGGTCCAGGTCATTCAGGTAGTAGGCAGTGTTGTCCTCTAAGTGGTATTCATTGGATCGTTGAAAGCACTCCTGGACCCCTGAGTCAGCCCACAGACGTTTCATGACCCCCAGTAACTCTGGAGTGATCTCCCCCTTGCTCTCCGCCGGCCCTGTGAGGGCAAAGAGCTGCACAGCATCGTAAGCGCGATCGGGATTGTGAAAGTCGATCTTGAGGGTGGTGAGGGCTCGGATGATGCGGGTGAGTGAGTCAATGGCATTGTACAGGATCAGGGGCTTGTACTCCTTGCAAGCCTCCAGGTTGAAGCCTCCACTGTGGATGATCTTCATCTGTTTGACAATGGTACTCTTGCCCGAGTTGCTGGTACCCAGCAACAATAGCTTGATCTCACGCCGCTGCCGCTGACTTTCTGAGCGCAAGTGGCGGTCGATTCGCCGCGAGCGCCGCGCCGCTTCCTTCTCCTCCGAGCTCTGACGGCATCCCATGGTCCTCCACCACGTGGTGAGCACAAAGGAACTCGTGCTGCTGCTTGATGGGAAAGCAAATTACAACGAAGTGGTAACCAAAAAGTAGCTGGTGGAAGAGTTGGAGAGGGTTTTCACTAAAGGTAGGTGCTTGCTGGGGAAGAGGTAGACAGAACTTCCCAACAGACCAATTTAACACTAGACAGAAGAGCCACCACACAGGAGTGACTCAGGAGTATTTCATTCTTTTTGTTCAGGGGCAGTCTGTGAGTCCTGTGTGGGCAGAACCCAGACTTGTGGGATGCCCACACAGCGCCTAGCACTGAGGTTGGACTGCCTGCTGAAGTCAAGGGAGCTGGGGTTCATAGCAGGAGCTCCCCCTGAGGAAAAGCTCTGGAGGAGGGCTGGGGAACGTTCAGCGTATGTCAGTAGAGAAAGTGTTTGGGCTTGATACGTGCGAATAGCAAAACCGCCTCACTCTCCTCCCACATGGCTCTTGTTCTGCGTTGCCCTTGTTTGGCTTCTGCAACCCTCCACCTCAGTTCGATATTGGTCTGTTCTGCTTGATCTTCCCGATAAAATATTTTCTGCTTCTCCTGTGGCGTGATATTTCCCCGACAACTGAAGGCCTCAGAGTCTGCCAACACATAGACACAGAGAAGAGACATAAATGACATGTTTAAGACAAAGAAGAGCACTTTCCCATCATTGACATATATGGATGTGATAGTAATAGTTCGTTTTGGAAAATATGCTAATTTGCTTTCTCTTGAAGCGTGAGATGAGAAGATTGAAACCAGTGTCACGCGTTAGGTGTGGAGCTGGCCTACCTTAGCATGTAAGCTAGGTATGGGAGGATGAAACAGCTAGCAGGGCTTGTTTAAAAACATGTCGACCATCAATCACTAATTAACATGTATCTTGTTTGTTTAATCCTTACACAAACAAAAATGAGACATGTATGGTTTTATGGGTTATAGATCGCCTGATATGATATCATTGTGTCTGTCCAGAGAACTATACCAAAACCTGTGCTTCAGTTCTGCACAGAACTGTTTGGTGGGTGGTTTAAACTGTTGCAATTGTACAGATTAAACAAACAAGATACAATGTGTCACATAATGAGGTTTAGAGGTGCTCATAAGTATAGTTTTTTACTTTGGATAGAAAAAAGTTTGCTGTCTGCTGCTGCTTCCAGTTATGCTAAGCTAGGCTAATTGCCTCCTGGCCCCAGCTTCACACTTAACACACTGACATGACAATGACATCAGTCCACTTTCTCTTCAAACTTGTAGAACTTCCCAAACTGCTTAGCTATTATTTTAATAAACAAATGAGGAAGAAAATAAAGAATGAAGAATAACAACAATAATTGGACTATTTAATAAAAAATTGCAATTTTAATACTCTACCAGTATTCATCAAATGGAAATTGACTGATGTTACATGGATACTAACCTGTGTACTTCCCATACAACCATTGCCATGCTACCTTTATTCTGTGTACACTGCCTCTTCAGATTTCTGCTCCACACCCCAGTCACCCATCCCAAGTCTCCCCGTCTGCAGTCCTGTGTTACCATGGACCCTGAGCTAAAGTAGATCTCAGCTGACCACGCCTACCCATTTAACACGACCGCACACACACACACACACACACACACACATAAATTCATTATATACACAATCAAGGTCAAACATAAGCATAGAAACAGCAGAGTAAAACAAACTCCACTATTTGAAAAGAGACCTATGAAGGATTAATGCGATAAATTAGTTTCCTTGTAACCAATAGCACCCTCCACTATTCACACTACAACAAGATCTGATTGTCCTCTTTTTTGCCTGCAGTACTCTTAGAGCTGCTTAGCAAAACGACATCGTGTTAAAATGCTTATTCACACTCACAGTGGAAAATAACAGGCTAAAACCAAATAACAGGTGCCTCTCATGCCTTCATACCACTGTAAAGCCCCTTGCCCAGACATCTGTTTTGTTATCCTTAAGATTCTACACTGTGATCAGAAAAAAGAATATAACTATTTCAAGGAATATTTGTTTTTTTTTTCTGCTCCTGCTTTTAATATATTAGTTATTCAGGAGGCAGCACTTTATAAGAAAATGCTGAATTCTAATAAGTTTTGGGACATGAATTCAAATAAAATGCTGTTATAGATAGATTTCAAGCAAAAACAAATTTTAAGCAGTGAATGCCTGCAGGATTCTGTGATAAATAGATGCACATTGAAACATGATGCATGCTATTGGTTGAGCAACACATGCAAAATCATACTGTGGCCTAGTTTTCTTGGCAAAACTATACTCTGCAAACCTGTCACATAATGAGAGGGAGGAGAGAGAGAGAGAGTGTTTCTCAGAGCTCAGTCAGTGAGGTCCACTCTTCAAATGACTGAGAGGACAAACAGAGCAGAACAAAGCCATAACAAAGCATCACAACACAAACAGAGTGGAGAGCATTGTTTCCTGGCTCCAGGCACCTGACTACCATCTGAAAAAGGCATAGCCAGCCAAACCAGTTAATGCACATGACTGATTCTGAGAGCCTATGAAACACATTAAAGCTGCGTGTGAAGTCTTTTCAATTTGCTATTTCAGAAATATGCAGCACTTGCATTTCCTCACTTTTTGAAGTTATTCCACTTTGGATAATTGCTGCGGAAGTAGTGTGCCAACAGTGCAAAATCAGTGTATATTATTATCACATTAAATTTGTATTAATAACATTCTCCATGCTATCACACTGCATAGAAGAAAACATGGTGTGTTGCTTACCTACACCCTAATAACAAGAACATAACACAGCGGGATTAAAAGCCTGGAACTGAAAAATTTCAACAACAAAAAAAAAAAATTAATTATGAAAGTGCCTACAGGATGAAAACATGCTTACTCTTTGTAACAAATTACATAGTCTAATTTAAAGTTGATATAGCTCTGAATGCAAGCAACAACAAACAACTAACTATGTAAGTCCAATAAAATACCATCTCTACGGCAAGAAACCACATGATGCCTGCAGTGTCATTATCTTTACTCTATAAAGATACATTTCCAGGCTTACCTCCTCTGGTAACTCATGTCTATCCTCATATATGTCAAACCATCATCCAAAAAAAAGAGTCTTAGGAGGACACCTGTGCTATCACACAGTTGGCTCTGGTATGAAGAAGAGGCTTATCGCTTTAATAGTTAGCGAGTAGAGGTAGAGACATGGGGGCCACATAGAGAGGCCAGCATCTCAATGTATCATGAGGGCTGAAGTAATGTGATAGCCAAGATGAGACAGAGTTCGGTCACTTTCCTGTCTCTCCTTCACAGCTCGTGCTGCACACGGCCCAGCAGATTTCCCTTCATCGCTCTCCCAGGTGCTTAACTCCTATTATTAATTTGCCATGCTACAAATAATTACAATCACGCCCTTTATTAGAGGTGAGTGCATGTAGTCACAGCGTGTTTTCTGTTGTATAACGGTCTACTATCCTGCTGTGGTTGTTGAGTCCACAGAAATGCTATTAAAATTAGGGTCAATCACATTAGACTGAGTGGTGATTTTAATCCATCAGAGGCTCGATGTTATTGCTCAGACACACCATTTATTTAAAGAAAAATGCATTATGCAGTATATACAGATGCTATGCTAGTTTAGACAGTATGAATACACTCACAATGACCACTTGGGTGGTATACCCATCTGTTTGCAGGCTCAGTGAGTCTGGTAAATGGTGACACTGAACTTGATGTTCCAGATCCGTACAGCCATTGTTAAGTATCTACATGCAATTGTATCTCAAAGCAGATATTTTAAAGAGCTACACAAGCGTGTTAAATCCATTGTGTTGGTGTGAAATGAATCTCACCATGCTACTGAAGGTACGTGATTTAAATTGAATTAAACCACATATGAATGCAGGTGATGCTCTAGAGCGGTGAGATAATATGAGACTGACGTAGGGGTAGGAGAGTCACGCTTGTGCTCACGTGTGTCAGAGATTGGGAAGGTCAAATGCAGAAAACGTATTATTTTCATGAATGAATAGCAGAAGTACGCCATGTTAAAAGAAAGGTGAAAGGCTCAGGTTTGCTTTTAGTGATCTTGGTAATGTTTTATGAATGAGGCACGCAGGTGTGTGTTGGCGCTGTGGTCAGCAGGCTTGCATTTCAAGAGAGATTGGATGAGGTGTCCCGGTAAGAATAAATGTGCTGTGGACAGGCAGCAGGAAGAATGCTGCACGACACAACCTCTGTCAGTCATAAACAATTGCTGTCTTCAGGTTTCCCATTTATAAACCAGTTAACCAGTTCCCACTTACGTTAAAAGTAACTAATGCAAGAAAATAGCCCATTTATCTCAGCTAAGCAGGCCAAGGCCCTTTGAATGGCAACCTGGGGACTGGCACCTGTGATGGGAAAGTGAATGAAAAATAATGCTGCTGTTACATTCAGTATTTTCATTAGGATTATACAGAAAGGCACATGTATGACCAATTTAACAATGACTGTTGGTGCAAAGGAAATGTGCCTCGTAGAGGACTGTGCAGTAATTCATATCCATTATGCCCCATGGGTTACTAGACTTACTGAACTTTGCATGCCACCATCATTAATGCATTTTCACAACAGGCCTTGTATAGTAAACTTGTTGTTATATAAATACTAATAAAAAGCGCAATGTTACCTTAGTCTCAATGATGGATTTTGAAATTACATAAAGGAGCATCCCAGCAGTTAGAGTCCCTCCAGTAAACTTACATACAGTGCAGGCACATAGAAAATAAAACAGCTCACATGCCTTACAATCAGCTGCACAGTGCTCATCCTTTATCATCCAAAGGCAGCTGTTTTTGTATTGTTTTAGTGCTTCCAACTTGCCTTCCCCTTGCTGCCTGACAAGAAGAGGTTAGTGAAAGGCTGTCTGGTCAGTGTCCATATACAGTGTCAGAGTCTTACTGGAATCTGGCAGAGTGATTTTTACAATAACATCCTAAACCCCGGGAGTGAAACAGTAGCTAATCCCCAGATCTGTACTAAGTCCTGCTATTGTGTCAAGATTAAGCAGTTAGAGTGAAACTGTGATCAAACCTTCGGGCCGTGTCGGATATTTATGGACTCTGTGGCAGCTGTCAAGTCCAACTATATGCGTTTTTTCAGTTTTTTGTTTTCAAAATTGTATAAAGGCTCTAACTCTTTAGATAAAATAATGTGCTGTGATAGTCTAATAGGTCTTGTATAAATTGCCGATAATTTAAAAAATAAACAGCCTTGTGAGATTCCTGGAACAGAAAAATTGCCCGACCGAGCAGAGAAGGCCTCTAAGCGACACAAGAGACTCTGCTGAGGAGACGTTATTTATTTATGTGATGCCACAGAGGCGGTGTATAAGTACTGCATTAGTGAGAAAATCGGTGGTGATCAAAAGGCAATAGGCATGCAACTACTGTTGTCTTCAACAGCTTAGTCACCACAAGGTTACAAATAAGACTGGGGGGGAGTTTTACAGAAGTCAAAAAACCAACAGTTGAGAGTTGGATTGAGTTGAAAGGACAAAAATGAATACATTGAAAGAAAATTGATTTAAAACAGAAAATCTGGTAAATGGATGCTAGTGCCGACTAATCCTCTTTCAGATAGACGTGATTGTTGGCATTTTCCACGTAGGGCAGTGATTTGAAATACACCAGGGAAGAGAACCATCATGACTATTGATTTTTAATGTGATGAAATGAAATAAAATGATAAAAATGCACTGAAGCAAATAAGGCTATTGACCCTATAGGTGCAGGTCAGGGTGACATTCACCGGCTTGTATAGATTGTTTGAAGCTGTATTGATGTTACTGAGCTACAGCGGAGCACTAGCTCTGCATGCCTACTGAGGGTTTGGGGGAATTTAGCATTCCTTTAAAAGGGATGAGAAATTTAAACTCTGGCAGTGACAGTGTTGACAGATGAAACACACACTATCAGAATATCATCTGCAAGTGCAAAAACAGTAAACAAAAGAACAACACGTGCCACCTTTAAAAAGAAATCACTAAATAATTAGTGAGAGGCTAAAATATTGAATATTGATATTTATTGCACTATTTGGTTAGTCATTGACGAAGTGGTCATAGTCTGCAAGGCTGTAATCGCTGGAGGTTTTTAAATATTTAATCAGGAGCAGACATGTTCCTGCAGCTCTTGCCTTTTCAATAAAGCACTGTAACTGTAAATATTCCCATGACTTCCAATTTCCAATTTGCGTTGTGTGAAAGAAAGTGTTCTTTATTGCTCTGTGACTGATGACTGAATGAACAAGGGGATCCCATATTAGATTCACCTGCAAACAAACAATTTCACAGCGTGCTTGAACTGAAACAAATAAGCTAAACAAATCAAATTCAGACAAAATTAAGAGCCCAAACTACCGTAATGACATTAATCTAAGAGAACAATAAGCTATCTATCATAAAATGGACACACAGCCTTAGATGAATCAAGCCTTTTATTAGAAAGAAGCCTTGGATTTTACATTAATTCTAAAGAAAAAAATCTATTCATGATTGGAGACATGGGGTTTCAATCATTGCAGTGCTATGGTAAATACTGTGGACCAAAACGTCTTTGTTGTTGATGGGCTACACATGACACAAATCAAGTATTTAAAGCACAAATACACTTTAAGCTAGTCTGGCTTGAGATGCTTAGACAATATTTATACGAGGTAGATACCAAGTTGAAAGCAATGTTTATGTTGTAATATGTACAGTTTTTAGAGTTTGTATGTGGACATTGTGTAGACATTTGTGTTAAATGCAACCTTAGTAAATTTGTGGGGGGGTTGCATATTTATAGGTGTTTCTGATGTTCTATCGTGCTGCATGTATATTAGCAGACAGTATATTAGCAACACAGCAAGTACAGCCTTAAACAACTTTAACAACTGTTGGTAAAAACATTTACTCCTCATTTACTCTAAGATTAAGGTGTAGTCGTTCAATCTGAAACAAAAAAATATTGAAATAGGCTTTGTAAAAAAGATTAAAAACCGCACCACTGACAAATTAGTTGATAAAATGGAGCTGGCTACTTTAACGATTACAATCGTAATCTGTCAAAATCCTTTTGCCACCCCAAATGGGGAACCATCAATAGATAAAAAGGGATGTTGTCCTTTGACACCTTCCAAATACGCCTGATAATCTTTGCTGTTAGCTGTTAGCTAGATGCTAACTGAACACAAATGGGTAATGGCAGTTTGAACTGATTAGTAATAGTCGCAAACGGGGTCTATGTTGTGTTCCATTTCCAAAGGGCAAAGACAGAAACTGAGATTGACTTGAATTGACAGTTGACTCTTTAGTATAATCACATGCAGTGAAGTGAAGCAGTCCATGCAAGTTAGAAATCCAGCTCCCACAGACCATGTGTCCAGAGAGATTTCTGACTTACTAAAGTCAGAAAGAAGCTGTAAATGAAATAAAAAAGGTGGGTGATCTGCAGGGCGCTACACTGAATGCTTTTTGTGTGCAATTCACAGACTGTAACTGTAACACTGTGGAATCTGGGGCAAAAAGCAAAGTCAATTTCATGCTTTTAGCAGCAGTATGGGAGATCAATGTCACCCCAATGTCAGTCGCTAACACAGATTCTGTAGATAACACTGTATCATGTGATGCTTTTGAAAAGTATACTGTATGTCTTGTTAGAAATAAGTAAAATGCATGCTTTTCTGTGCATATCTCAGCCGAATACGATAAATAAAGTCTTCCAACCAAGAAGGCCTGCGTCTGTGTGATGAGTCAGAGCTTTGTGGTCGCCCCATCCTACGTCAGAATCATATGAGATATAGGTCGCAGGCAGAGTTATCTTCAGCACTATTCAACAGTTTGCACCACTTTATGCAAGATTTACCGTTTGATTCTGAAAGAGCTACATCCACACTAGCCTTCATGTTCATACAGTAATCCAGTCCATAGAGTAGAGAATAATGTAATGTAGAGAATAGAGGGGACTAGGCTATAGAACGAAAAATGGACAAGCAGTGGACCTTGTCAATCAGGCAGAACAAGGATTGATAGTTAACCATTTATGTAGTCAAAATACATTTAAATATGCTGCCAGGCAGTCTCAAGTCTCAAGCCCATCAGCAACCGTTTATCTAGGATTTCTCCACTAGAAGACTCCTGGGAGGAAGTGTCTGAAAGCCTCTCATGTCAGATAGCACCTTCACTTTTTAATCATATGTCAGGTGACATTATGTCTTATGGATTACCCAGGATTCTGACGATATAAATTCATATTGTCATTATGGTCAGAGACGGTCAGAGGGTTTAATGTACCTGGAGTAGAGCTGTTAGGTCAAAATCCCTCAACATCAGTTCTGTGTACCTTAATTAAAAATACTTAAGCCTATATTAATCAATATGTTTGATATGGATGAAATTACTCTGTGTAATGTAAAAGTGGTTGCAATTTGGTTCTGTGTCCTGGATATTTACTGTATGGTTGAATCTTATCCACTCTAATCCGCTCATTCAGCATCTCGCAAAGTGAAGTTGCTGGAGACTAAAATGGAGCTAAAAAGAAGAGTAGATATTGTATTTGCATTCACCAGGAGGCCAGAAAGTCGACTCAAAATGCATGAAAGCATGACATATTTGCTTTTTCTGGCGATGTGAATCTACCTATTCATTATTAATGTACTAAATCTTCGAGGTAATTTATTTATCATTATTATTAACAAGGTTATACAACAAAATGAAAGTTTAAAGTCCCTTCATTCTACACACATAGAATATATGTATGTGTATGGGATTGATTGTTCTTATGTAGTTTGTATGATGCTTTGGCAATATTGTTGTTACACATTCATGCCAATAAAGCTAATTTGAATTGCATTGAATTGAATTGAATTGAATTGAATATAACAGATACTTAAATATATATTAGAATAGAGTAACATACAGCGGATGAAGATGGATGGATGGATGGAGTAACATATAAAATAAATAAAATATATATAATAATGGCTATATACATACACGAATACATCCAAGAAATTATTCTGCGGTGCAATTTTCGTCTGGGGGAACAGCAGTAACAAGATAGTAATGATGATATGTTTTTTATCTTCACATAAAAAGTTTGTGAAATAGAGTCCACCCTCTTTGATTGTGTTTGAGCACCAAGCACCATCGATGTAAACCCAGAGTTCGCCTCCTCTCGTCCTGCCGGAGTCTTGTGCTCTGTCTCAAAAATAAAAATGTAGCAGAGTTTGAAGGAGGTACTGGCTGCTGCATCTACATACAAAGCCCTTGCCATAGCTTACGCCGGCACAGTTAAAAATACGCCAACAAAGTTAAATTTGGGAGTTGAAGCTCCAACATAATCTAGTACACTGAATTGTCTATAATTGGCCTTATCAAAAATTATTATTGTAATATGATATTCAGACCTAGTTATAGCAAACTCTTAATTTAGATCTCACAATTATTTGTTCTACGTTCTGTGTGATCACTTCCTGACACGTTGTCCCGCATGCAGAGAAAGATGCCAGTATACTGTACACATATGAGGACACTACTCATTCATTATGGAAAACAATGAAGGACAGTGTTCTCCGTTCTACTCCCCGAAAACAGAGGGCTGTTTAGAGGGTGGAGACGGGGTATGGGTGAGGTCTCTGTATGCTAGATGCTTTTCCCTGATAATGCTCTGTTTAACGTTCCTGATCTAAATGGCTGTGTTCCCCCCTTTTTTGAATCCAGCGAGTCACAAGGCCAGCCAGCAGTGACAATGGCACGTTTGTGCACAGGCTGAGCTATGGGCGGGCTGTCTGATGTGAAGGCATAAGATGGCACAAGGTGGACGCTAGAGTCTCGTGTGCATGTGTATGCTCTGGTGTACACACAAATGTGAGTACACATGTGAGCCTTTGGATATGTGTCTGTTATGGGCTATATATGCTGCTGGTTCATGCATACATTTTTCTACTTTTACAGAGAGAACTGCTCTCACTATAGTGTATATAATGATGATCAAAAGAATTCAGGTGAGTACTATAAGAATTCTAATCTACATTCAAACACTCCAACATAATGTTCATTTGGATCATGACAGATAAGATAAAGGATCTCTGCAACGGAAGGAAATTGTCAGTAACTGATACTTTCAGGCTTTTACAACCCACAGACATTATCTGCCATTGCTGAATTGATAACTGGCGCAAAAAAATGAAATATATCTCATACTGCAGCCCATGCAACAATATAACAGCCATTAACCCACCTAATCAGCACTATAAAATAAATGCTGTGGAAACAATTATCAGTGAAATAGATGCTAACAAGAATAATAATTAGAATATCCTACATGTTGCGTTGGGGTTGCTGGCCCTTTGCAAGATGTACACTAGGTGATGAAATCAACTTCCAAAAAAAGAATGGGGAGGGCGGGGGTATGGGAAAATGTCACCTGCTCAAACAGAGAAACGCAATTATACTGCATGTTAGAAATTGGAAATCAGACCACAGCGCAAATGCTAATATATTCTATTATTTGCAAACCTGCACGCCCTCATGAAAACAAGTTAATTGTTGTGCTCTAAACTTATTTCTGGCTGTATTCCTGAAAGCCTGTGCTAACATCGCAGAATGCAATACTTGCACTGCATGTAGGGATTCACACGCACTCCTTTCATTTCTTTCAGCATAGACCAACATCCCTCACCAGTGGGTAGTAGGCTACACACTCCCTCATCATCCCCCCTCCCTCTAGTCCACCTCCTTGTTGTCATATGACCGCTGTTATGTGTGTGCAATGGAACACAAAGTTACTCTGTTAGTCCCCTCTGCTCTGCCCTCTCAGATTTGAGTGCTGGAAGTGAGGCCCTCTCACTCGCTGGCCTCAGGAAAACAGACAGGCCCCTGTATGTGACTTCCAGCAAAGATTAGAAAGGAGGGCAAAGAGAAAGAGATGGATGAATTGAGCTGATGTTATTTTATGTAACACCGAATGATAACTTAATCCTTACTCATTCACAGAGCCCCGCCTTAAGATTTTGCTTGATTCAACTGACAACTTTCATCTTTGATGCTTTACTGTTAAGTAATTTATCGGTGTATTCTCTACATCAGTGTCTGTCTAAAAGAAAACAGTGTCTTGCAGCCGTTTGTGTGGAGATGACACTTTGAGAATTAAAAGAATTAAGAATTAAAGCAACCCCAAACAAACACAAACGCTGAGCCAGCTGAATCAGAGTAATGCCTTGCAAAGTGAGTGTCAAAGCAACTGAGAAACCTGAACTTATAGACACATATTTCATCTATGGTTTTATAGAACATTTCATTGCCTCTGCATGTTGTTAAAGCTCAATTTTCATGTTAATTCACACAACTACTTTAGCAAATGTCTAAGACTTATGTGGTAATTCTGGCACTCCCTCTCCGGGAAATAAATGACATCTTAGATTAATCATAATATTAAGTAGGCTGCCAAGGGAACTATATTTGCCCCCCTTGGTACTCAAGTGTAATAGAGCTGAGTTTAATTGTCCAAGTCAGCGGTGTGCTCACCTACAAGGTTAAAGATGGCTAAAAGTGCCCCGGACGGGGACATTTGCCTCCTCCCCTCCACCTCAACAGCCGCTGTCACTTTAAAACCAAGTCTGTCCCTCCTGTCCCTTGCCATTATGTCACCCAGTGGAGTGGATGTAGCAAGCAACAAAAGAGGTGGAAGGAGGTCAACTCAGCATAGGTTCTGTCACACTATTGCTCTCATTTTTATATGCATAAAGGACACTTGAGTGGCAGGGTACTCCATACTGCCACTTAAACAAACAGAGAACAAAAACATTAGGTGTTGATGCTGTTGGAAGAAGCGATACGCTTAATTTATGTGATGTGTATTCCACTGATTTGTTTGTATCCATGTTGCAGTTTGTGTATTTGGCGTAATACAAAACACAAGGTCCTTGACACAAAATCAAAGCAATTCCATTTCTTCCAATATTATGTATATTGTCTGTATAAGGGTGTGATGACATTTTTTACTGTATGTGTGTGTGTGTGTGTGTGTGTGTGTGTGTGTGTGAAGAACTTGGTGAAGGCCCATTATTTAAGCATGTGATTAACCTTTATATTTCACACTGGACCTCGTCACCCATCATTTTAAAGCCAAGGTTAGCAGTGACTTCTGACATTTGTTGACATGTTGTAGAGGAAAACCAAACATTTTACAGCTTTAATGAAAAGTTGAATCTGATATTAGTGCAACTTTCAGGGTTGATTCAAGCCCTTGCCACAGTGAATGTGACCTTGGTTTGTCTCGTAATGGTCACGAACCAGTTACTGAGATTGTTATGACAAGAGAATAAGATCACACCTGGACAGAATCATCAAAGACACTCTGACACACTGAATTGTGAGTGCAAAACATAAACAGCGAGACACTGTCTTGTCTGCAAAATGTTGTTTACATGCAAAACATTTATTGTTGTGCACCCAGTTCTGATTCTGGCTTTGATATTATAGTCGACAGTTTTTTTAATCTCCCAGTAATTGACGTGGCAGTAACATGACATAACATGGCTTCTCTTGAGATGGCATCATGAAGAAATAAATATCTGCAGAGTTTAGTTACCGCCTTAGATCACAACACGTTTTAACAATTTGAGGATTGCACTAACAATACATCAGTTTACAGTGCCTTTAGTCATCTCCTACTTGAAAAACACATGGAGCTGAAAGAAAACATGATATAGATGAATCTTAGCTAACGGTGAGTCACACAAAAAGTATGCTGTGAAAAGTACTTATTTGAATTGCAAAATGTAAAACATTTTCTCAAGTAAGAACAGCAAATTCAACTTGCAGCTACCAATAAAGGCTTATCCCAATCTGTCACCATTACACCGTGACAGCGATCAATACCCTTATCCCATTTCTTTTTCGCAAAACCCAGTTACTGAGGGTTCAGCAAAAGTATTAGGAAGTAGGAAGTCTTATATTCCTGATCCACTTTGGTGTATTACAATAATACACTATGTGTTCTTTACAAATGTATTTATGTTGTTGCATTTAAATGTATTTATTTTCTAGAGCCACGCATGATGCACACTTTAGAAACAGATTTTTCATCAATAGTACTCAAGACATAAAGGCAGGGTGGAATTTCTCCACCATCTTTGCCTTGTTTCACAGATGTCTGAGGGCTTCAATATGAACTGCTGCCGGTGGAATTATCACAGACACATCCAGCATTCTTTCGGTGTCACATGCTCAGAAAAGTGCTGTCTTTCTACCACAGTGAAATTATCACGGCCTTTCCTCCCTTTCTCACATCCAATCTGCTCCAAATCTTCCCTTTCCTTCTTTTGCTCTCTTGCTCTCTACTGCATCAACCTCCGCCCCTCTGCCCCATCTGCCTCATCTGCCTCCCTACTGTTAAACCCCCCCAGCCCCTCGACCCCTCCCTGCAATGGTTCTCTCTCTCTCTCTCTCTCTCTCTCTCTCTCTCTCTCTCTCTCTCTCTCTCTCTCTCTCTCTCAGGCATGTAAC
>NC_060162.1:16006093-16023310 GCF_021292245.1 Micropterus dolomieu | reverse complement strand
CATTTGGAATGAAGTTCTGGTAGAAAATGATTTTTATTCTCTATGAAATCACATTTCAAATCTATCCTAAACCATCAGTGAATCATTACATTTATTTATTTATACTTTTCAAATTGTTGTATCTCAGAAATGAATCTCATAATAAGAACTGCAGCTTTTTACTTTCACATCATCTGGATTCACCCATTTCCACAGCACCAACAGCTCATCCTGCCTTTTCTCTAAATAATCATCATCAGTGTGTTTAATTGTACATCATGTGTGTTTCAAATTAAATTAATAACCTCATCATCGAGGCACTTAAGCATTCATTTCCAATGTGTCTGTTTTTATTAGTTTGTGAATTAGGAAAGAAAATGTAAAATTTTATCAGCAGTTATGAACACAGGAGATATAATTAGATCAAAAGAAAAAATGTCTCACAAAGCTTCATGTTCAGTTTCAGAAGTAAACTTCACTTTTGGGTCAAACACTTTGACAGGACACTTCTCAGTCCAGTTTGAGAGCCTCTGTGAGAGGCAGAGGGGCCATCGCTGCTCCAAACCTTCACCAGATCCATCATGCCCCGCCTTACATCAAACATTTTTTTTTTTTTTTTTTTTTTTTTTTTTTGCCGACTGGCTGCACAATCAGATCCCTTCTGAGTGGGCTGGAGTCGGGTGGGTGTTAAAAAGTGGGCCCTCTCCCACTGGATAATGCCATTATTTCAGCTCCTCTGGCCAGGAATGCCAAATTTCACAGCCCGCTACTCCTCTCTGTGCGTCAATCAAAGCTTCGCAAGGGGCAGAGGCGCCCACTGGGTCCGCCTCCAGCGCCGTGTGATCTGATCCAACCATTGATCCCCCACAAACCAGATCACACATGCTCATTCTGCATTATTCTTGCTCAAACCGGGATCTTTGGGCAATATTTATAGAATCATTTCGTATTTTACTTAGTTGAACCAAATCATCATTGTTGTAAAGTTTGCAGAATTATAGACATAGCATAAAGATCGGAATTAAAAGCCAAATCTATGCCTACATGTCTTTTTTTTAATATTAACTTGATTATTCCAAATCGATCAATACTGTAGGCCTGATCCCCGCTGCCCGTATAAAAAGATAAGCCGGGTTTAGTCCATATTTGAATTAATGAATAGCGTCGTAGTCCCTCCAGAGGCCAATTAGAGGCTAATTATAATCCCCTTTGTAATCGCACAAAAGGTTTTTGCGCCAAAAAGGAAATAAAATAATTAGTGATCAAGTATCCAGATACAGTGAGGGAAAATGATGAGAAATTTGTGAATGGGACGCAGATGATCAGGTATTCGTTGTGCGGTGTGACGTGTCCCCGCGCGCAGCCAATCCCCTGCGCGCTGGAAATGTTGAACACGCCGAAACCAAACCAATGGCTCATCATATAGCAAAGACTAGCGCAGGAAGAGGCCAATCAGTGGGAGGCATGCAAACGAGGAATTTGCTCCGGCAGGCTCTGAATGTCAAGTAGTCAAAGATGGAGTCCGGATCTGCGAGGCCGTGTGCTCGTGCAGGGAAGATTTTTTTCTGACTCTTCAAGCTCCACACATTTGATCCGTACTCGCTCCCAGCCTGTTAGGAACGACGGCGTGAATCCCCAAAGCGGCGGACCGCGAGGTGTGGTTTGTGAGGAGCGTTGCTTTTCTTTGTTTTATGGACAACTTTTTTTTCCTTCTCTCTTTTTTTTTGTGCCTATAACGGATTGTCCCTCCCTTGGCTAGATACTATTCATGATTTTGGAGGAGGAGGTGGTTGTGCAGAGAGAAGGGGGAGGGAGGGAGGAGGAGGAGGTGAAGGGGGGTGAGATTGGCCACTGTGAGTTGTAGCCGATTTTGCGTAAATTGTCTGGAGCTCAGTGCAAACTTGGGAGTTGCAAAGGTCGAGACGCGAAGAATGAGTGTTTATTTATGCGACTTAAGGGAGGATAAACGGCAATAAGAGTTGAGTCAATCTCGTGCGCTGCGCATCTGGAAGCTCGCTTCAAAACTTAATCAGGACACGATTTAACGCCTTGTTGGCAGATAAACGCGTCCTGCGCCTTATTGGGCTGTTATCGTAGTGTAATGGGTCTCTGAGGGGGACATTTTCACGGTGCTGGCGTGGTTGTGTGTGTGTGCATGTGCAGCCTATAGGCTGTTGTGCAATCTAACAAGTCGTCAGTATTGTACTCTGGGCTTGTGAGCTGGCAGGAATGGCTTGCAGAGCAGACCCAGTGCTTCTAACGTACAGGAGGCGTATAGGCCGCTCACACAGTGGTATGGCGGAAAAAACGTAAAGCTTTCAAGAACAGGTAAAAAAAAATATGAGAGCACCTTGATGTGTTTTACAGGAATACGCAGATGGATCAGGTATGAAAGCTACATGGTATTCTAGGTATTTGCAGCGTTCCGTTTTTCCTTGAATGGTATAGATCCTGTATGTTGTGTAACAACGCGTTGATTGTGCAAACTTGCAGGACCTACTTTGCGTTTGTTTAAGGTGTTGTTACAGTTTAATAATTACAGTATTACAGATTATTGTTTAGTAATTAACACTCTAATGGAGCAAAGCAACAAAGTTGTTGTTTTTTATCTTATGTCGAAGAAATGCTGACTTTATTTCGTAGGGGGCTGTGTTGTGTTTATTTTCAGCGGTAATTTGGAGTGAAGACTTATAATACTGAAATGATGACACTGATATTGAAAATGTATTTGCTATGTTACTTTAGGTGTGGAGGGTGGCAGCCTGTAGTTCTCTGAAAGCGTTGGGAGTGTGTGCCCCCCCCCCTCCTCCACCCCACACCCCGTCTCAAACCTCCCATTTCTCCCCCAAAATTAGAATGCATGTCATTCACTGGAGAGAATAGTATGGGCCCACATGCTGGGAAATTCCCATTCTCCCAGGGCGAGAGAAACCAATGCTGTTAAATTTAGGAAGTTCATTTAACTCCACCACTGAAAAGTTATATTGTTAAACTGTAATATCCTAACGTTTGTCTCCCACAGAGGCATATTGAGTGCAAAAAAATCCACCTTAATAGGTTGATTTTGTGCAATAGAAACTTTCAACTTTCTGTGACTGAACTTGATTTTTCATTTGATTTACTTTTTAAAAATAAAAGCACAGGAGTTCATAAATCCACTTAATAGCAACATCAGTGTAATTTGTGGGATTTAAAATTTTTTTATTTCATTTATTTTTTGGTGAAAAAGGTGGATAGTTGAGTCAGTATGTGCAGTGGAGTCTGATGGTGTCCATGTTGTTGTCCACTGCCCTTTTTCTGTTGCACTACTGGACATTGAGATGAGCAGTGCAATATTAAAAGGGCATTGGCTGATGAAACAGAGGCCCAAACCTCCCTTTACTGCCTTAACTCTTAACCTGCACATGGAGCTATGAGGGTGTCTTTAAGGTGATTGTGGGTGTGTGTTTGTGAGCAACTATGTCTCGACATACCAGTATCATAATGTAAGAAAACAAACAATTTCTCTTCCGTTATTGTGCTTTATTTTGTAGTAGTAAGGATGTTGAATATTTCAAATATCTGAACTTTAGATAAAAAGATTTTGCCCACACTCAACAGCCATTATCACTCAAACCAAAGAAATCAGCTAAATTCAAATTTCGGCAAAAATTAGCATTTCAAAACCTGCCTTTTATTTATTTATTTTTTTACAGCCAACAGTTGATCCACACAAACAGCATTGTTGCTTTTTTAAATGTAATTCGAGTTTGGCAGTGAAGAATGGCTGTCCCCATGTCCACGTGCTGACACATGCTGAGGTCAGCTGCTTTGACAATGTTGCACTACTGTACCATCCATTCTAGCAGTGCAATAGTATTGTCATAGCATTTGGCCCCAGCTCACACTAAACTGGTGCTAAAGGGCTCGTTTCAAACGGGTTTGTGTATATGTGGAGCTGATGACTGATAACAGGTGGTGGTGTAGAGCAAAGCCCACAACTGTATTTACAGAAGAGCGTTTACACACATTTGTAGGCTGACACATGACCTAAATATAAAGTATGGTATATACAGTTGGACTGCATTTAGAAAGAAGGCATTTTAAAGGAAGAAAACAAATTACATAATGCTTTTCTTTCAAAACTATAACATAGATTTTTGTGTGCTCAGTACATTTATTGGATCATCATTAACCCACCTTTTTTTAAAATTTATACCAACAATTATGTAAAGTGAACTGTAAAAACAGTGAACACCACAAATATCAATAGGTGAAGAAAAACTTAAAATAGACTCAGAAACAGTAGACAAAAATGTATTTCAGACGCATTTTAATATCTGAAAACTGTTCATTATCTGAACTGGATTTTCAAGTTTTCTAGATTTTATGGTATTTGGATTTTCTGTTGAATCCATAGTTTTTTCAATGGAGTTCAGACTCCTGTGTCTTCTTCACCTATATGTTGTTGTGTTGGTGTGCTGATGGTAAAATAGGCAGATGGGGGGGGGGGGGGGGGGGGGGGGGGGGGGGGGTGTTTTTGAGCATCCTCAGTGGTAGCAGCAGGTCGATTGGGGGAGGGGACGTTTAGGAGGAATGTAGGGAGCAAGGCCCTCTCTCCCCCCTCGCATTTTGCCTTCTCTTCGGTGTCTTTCTTCCTTTCTTTCTGTGTTGAGATTAGGTGTCACTGCTCCTGTGTGTGCGCGCCTCATGTTCCAACCTTTGAGTAAGAGAGTGAAGAGGTTTGTTTGTTTTGATGACTGTTAGCAGACCTCTCTGGGTGGAAATGTTTAACCACAGTCCAGCTGCTGTTACAAGCTGCAGAAGGACACAAGTAATTATTAAAAGCAGAAAGGAAACATTTTTTTAGGGCACAGATTACCCTGCTGCAGCACAGTGTTTCAGGTGAAAGAATGATCATGGTGACTGTATTAAAGCCAAGTCGCATCATTTCTGTGTGGCTTTAAAAAAATGTTTTTGATTTTTAGAAAAAGTATGCATTTATGTGACTGCACACTAAAGGGAAGGCAAAAGTAGACCTCAGTCACTCGGCTGTGTGAAATGCTCCCTGGGTAAAGAACGTGACTTGTTTAGGCTTGCTTGCAATGCTTGCTGGGAAATCCTGGAATGTGCGGAATGGGGGACGGTGGTGCTTCTGCAGTTATCTGACTGCATAGAGCAGCAAGTATCCTGCAATGAAACCCAACATGTCAGCGGTGATTTTTTTTTAGCTGATTTTCATGTGCAGATGAAACTACAGAGAATACAAGCTAATGTGATAAGGACATCTGCATTTCATAACACACAACATACTCACACTGCTGCGCATAAAACAAATGTTTTGTGGGGGTTTCCCTTTTGTAATGTGTCTGTGGGCCTGCTGTGTGTTTTCATGACACTGTATTAATGAAGCCTTAATATAACATGAATGAAACTTACTGTTAGAGAATGTGTTGGAAATAAAAGATGAACTGTTATCATGGAATAAACTGTTATTAAATTAATATTTGTTTTTAATCATTTATTGTGGTTTATGAAATGTTTCTGATCAATGAAACCACTGTTATTTTTTACGTTCTCTCATAAAGATGAAACTTGACAAATTAAAAAAGGAGAATTTAATGTTTAAAAGAAATCAATTGATTGGCTAGCACAGGTAAAAATTTAATATAGACTTGAAATATCCAATCTGCTACCTTTATGCCTGACTAACTCTTCTATTAAATCATTTGAAAACAGTGAACTAAACACACAAATAATCAAGTACCTGATTCCTCCATAAAAATCTTCGTACACCTTATTATTACATTAAAACATTGAAATCTCAGGCCCAGAAACAGCCTGCTTGCTTTTAAGGTTGTGCAGAAAAAGATGAAAAAATATATCATTACAATGTGAATAAGTTAGAGTGCATCTTTAATGTTAACGCATCAGTTTTGATACAGTAACAAACTGATGTCACTCATTTATAGTCCTCTCAAAAGCAAGTCATTATACATTTATTAACTACTGTAAACTCATAAATGTGCAGCTTTGTTGAAACACACAAGACTTCATTTTCAGTTATAGAGGAAGTTACAGTGCTTCCAAAGACACCAAATACTTAGGCAAAATGTGTAGCAAAGTTTCATAAACCTAGAATATGTTCATTTGATGTAATGGCACAGCTAAAAAACAGATGTCTTAGGTTTAAATTTTTCACTCAGTGTGGCAGATACAGAACATACTGTCATAGTGGAAAAAGGTCATTTTTATTTAAAGAAACTATGAAATTTAACGGGAAAATCACAAGCTGAATGTTTGGTGCCTTCTGTGAAAAACAATAGCTTTTAAAGTTGAGTAGCACACAATTTAAATAAAAAGCCACGACATAAAATGGTAATTGTGTTTATATTTTAATAATATATGAATCTGTACAAAGACTGCCACCAATAACTGATTTATATTTTCCAGGCAGAGGTGAGTTAATATTTACACATTACAGGATCACTATAATGTCTTTTGCACAAATGTTCTCGTGTCTTGTGAAATAATGAAATAAATATGGTATTCAGAGGATTCCTCAGCACTGCAAACAGCCTCCTCTTCCTCCACCATGATAACATCATTATTTAAGGTGTGATCAAGTGCTGTATTATTTAAATGCAATCAGATAGTTCATGCAGAGTGATGTGTGGGTGACACTCTAAACAACAGAGAAACTGATACTTTTCACACCTCTGCAGTACAGGTACGCTGTATAGCTCATATATCACAGTGCAGTATATTGTCTCGAGGACAGGAAAGGGAAGGGGGCAGAGAGTAAGGAAAAGGTATGCATGTGAGTGTTTGTCAGGATAACTGTGTGACCAAAAGTCCATTTCAACTATGTCTTCCCATCAGAGGGAAAGACATAAAGGCAAAAAAACTGTGTGTGTTTGTTTTGTGTTTTTCTTTTCAGTAAGGATTAAAGATTTTTAAGCCCTATTTACTACACTCTGGACCAGAAGCTAGACTTGTTTGCAGACTAAATATTACCAGCAGGGCTATCATATATTTTATGTCATTTAAAGTTGCAACAATTTAGTTTCTTAAATTGTTACTTCTTAGATAAATTAAGACACAAAGCTTCAGCACAGATTTCATAACTATCTTGACACATCTAAGTAGTAGTTAGTCTGGTGTCAGGCTGCTCATTCAGCTTTAAATTCAGGTCTGCTGCAGAATGGCAGCTTAATGCCATCCAAAGTGTGCACAATCAAAGCTGGCAACATTTTGGGGACTACTGACTTTGACATAACCATTCATTGTCCATAATTCCCTGATAACAATGACTTATAAATCATAAAATGAAAGTTTAAATAAAGAACATTGCCTCAAAGTAAGATTCTTAAGGTTAGTTTGTGTGTGCAGTGACAAAACTTAGTGGATTAAAAACAGAGTAGCTGGTAGGAGAGATGAAAGCTGAGCATTTTGTGCAAGTGAGAAGATAAAATATGACAAACACTGAATAAAGAAGAAAAGGAACAACAATAAATCCAGGTGACAAGCAGACAATGACGAGGGAAATCCAAATAAACTGAAATAGCCCTGATACAGGAAATTAAATCATCTGGGAAACAGGTTTGTGTGTGTGTTTGCAAGGAGGAGGTACTAACAAATGCAGCAGGTGTTTCATAATTTGGACTTGCCTGTTGTGTTTAATTTGAAAGACCAAAACAATGCAGCAGGAAGTCTTAAGTGTCCTCAAATCCAAAGAGCTTCACCCATAATAAAGTTAAGACTACCAGTAGATCCTCACAATAAGTCAAAGTCTGCACTGGATCTTCCTGATAACATTGTGCTTTTGTTGTTGTTGTTTGCTGTTTCCTGACAGTGGAGGCTTCATCATATGCCAATCCAATAGATGGACAGATACCACATGAGCAGTGAATGATTTACCATAAAGATGGGAGTTTTCCTGCAGAGTGAAATGTGGGGTAGATTCTCCATAACCAAGCTCAGGAAAGCTTGGAGAAAGCTCACAGCAGGAAAACTGTGATTTTCTGGACACTTCAACCCTGCAAGAACACTGGATCATTTCCTATTGTACATGGTCACATGTCACTACTGATATCTTACAGTAAGGAACAAAGAGAGAGAGACACTGTGTGTGTGTGTGTGTGTGTGTGTGTGTGTGTGTGTGTGTGTGTGTGTGTGTGTGTGTGTGTGTGTGTGTGTGTGTGTGTGTGAGAGTGCCAGACAACAAATTCCTCTGAGCTCTCTTTTGATAAAAGTTCAGCTCTCATGGGAGCAGGATTGTCAGAACCAAGAGGAAGAGAGAACAACTCAGAGATAAGGAGTCTGTGTATAGTACCAAACAGGTGTGAGTACATGTGAGTGTATGTGATTAATAGCAGTACACATAATACATTTTGATTATTTTAATGGTTTTGTTAATGAGTGAAGATGCTGTGGGCTCTTGAGGGCTCCTGATATTAACATGCATTAGTTTTATTAAGGGATATACAATCAGTTTAATCTGCCAGTAGATGAGCTGCTGCATTCACTGTTGAGGGTTTAGAACACATGTTTTATTTTTATTACTAACACACGATTCATGTTGTAAGACAAATCAAGATAGATCATTGTTCTGCCAGTTAAAACAGTTTTAACTTGTTTGCGCTGAATAAAAAGTAATCTATTTCCATTTGACCACACACAGATCGATGTTCAGGTCTGTAGCAGAGGTGATTCACTGCCATCCAGTGGACAACAGATGTAGTACAAAAGCCAAATGACAAAAACACAAACATTAACTATATTGCTTCTAGTAACATCTAGTAACTGTACTCACCCAGGTTTTACATAATCGGTACCTGAGCTTTCTGCCTCCACCTGATGATACAGAAGAATTCATTTTTGGGGTTCGCACAGCACAAACAAATTACATTTGAAACAGTAACATGTCTGTGACAATTCTCAGTCATCCAGGTCATAGTTATCCAAGGTGGGTTAAAATCAAGGACAACTGGACTTGGTTAAAGATACTTTTAGACATTTTTCCTCTTTCATGCATCTTTGAGTATTTTCAGCCCAAAGGTCCATTTGCCCTTGATTTTAACCCACCTTGGATACTCAACAGTAACATGTCTTTCCAGAAACAGTGTCCTGCTTACGCGGGAAAAATCCACAGACTTCACTGTGAACAGTTTTTATTCAAACAGTCCCCGCAACTCTGTGACTCTGTGTGAGTCTGAAAAGCCGCTAACACAATGTAAAATGATTCTGTATATGCCATAAAGACATTAAAGTTTTTGTACTTAAATGATAACAAAGAATATGACTGATTTATTAAAATGATGCAACAGAAGTTTCATAAACAAATAAAGTTACTTCTTAAAAAACATTACACAAACCTGAGATTAAATGTGCATATGCACTGATGTGTAACAACATATTAAAGACACTCATATATACAGTAACCCTCAGTCTGTTTTTGCTTTGATACCTACACTGTCAGCATCATTTATTTAGGGTTTATTTTGTAAATGTTGTATGGCATAGCAATTCATATCCATTAGGTGGAGAAAAAGGTAAAAGAGGCATGTCATGGCTGCAACAAACCCTTTATCACCCTCATCAGTGAGAAAGTGTCCATGCATTAGAAGTCTTCTGAAACATCTCAGTCAGCTGTCTTCAGCACTACAAGACAGAGAAATGTTGATAAACTACTCACATAATTCAGTGGAGATCAATTTGAACACTGCAGCATAACAATAATAACCTTAGTTCTTCTTGACAATATGGTTGGCATAGGTGACCTCTGATGAAGCCAAGTCAGACGAGTGTTGAGCTTCGTGGGGCATCTGAAAGAGTTGATGAGTGAGATGAGGAATGGCTAAAAAAAGGTGCAGGTGTATGTATGGGCGAGGGAGAGGACTGACCAGGACTGGGGGAGCCATGAAAAGGTAATTGAAAGGGTAGTGCAGCAGATTGAGGCAGGTGGAGGAATATAGATCTGCATAACGCATCAGCTGGCTGGCAAACAGTGTCTGTCTGGAACCGCTGCGCAGAAGGCTGCCCATCTGGCCATAGGACATGTCCATTCTGTGGGTAACGAGCTGCAAACATAAACAACAACAACCGCATCAGCAAAAAATAAAAATAAAACTGGACAGAGTGTAATAAATCATGAAAACACCTGAAAAACAACTGCTTGGCTAAATAGGAGTTACCCTGTTTTTTTGGTTTCTGTTGCAACAATGCATTCAAGTGTTTTTATTTTGATTCTGGTCTTGAAAAGTAAAGAAAAGGATCCTGCACACTGTCCATCACTTAAACTCACTCACTAATAATAATACAGTTTTTCTCAGTCGCTTTAGTACATTTCTCAGTTCAGATTTGAAATTCTCAAAACTGCATGTTCAACCCCCACATTATCTATTCACTTGTGCACATCCATCCATCGTCAACTGCTTATCCTGCGTACAGGGTCGCAGGGGGCTGGAGCCAGTCCCAGCTGACATCGGGCGAAAGGCAGGGTACACCCTGGACAGGTCGCCAATCACTTGTGCGCATCATAAAAACAATTTCTCATTAATGCAATGACTATGTACAATTGTCTTATGTCCTGCTGATCACAATGTATTGTACCGGTTCTCTGTTGAATAGTCTTACCCCCCAAAATATCTAGGCACAAGTTCATTACATAAGTCACTACATGCGAAAGGCTGAATAAGTTGTCAAAATCAAAGTTAAAGTCAAATTTTATTGTCATTCTTCGCATTAAAATATACAGCTGAACGAAATGCTGTCTCATACAGACCGTGGTGCATAAACAAAATAAGAATAGACAACAACAAATCACAACATCTTATTTTCTAGCTTTAGGAGTGTTTCACATGTTTACATGTCTAATTTTGTAATTTCTTTCGTTGTGCTATGCAGTGCTGTAAAACAGTCCTTTCGTTTTCTTTTCTGCATCACAATGACATGGTCTGTCAACAAATTACATAAACATTTTGACTATCTTGTTCGTAAACAACGACAAAAGGACTTGTCATTCTGATGGCACTGACATGTTCACTGACATAAAGATTTGCTTTTGAGAGACAGACTAGGGATTTTGAGCAAGTTACGGGCTTTTGCAGGTAATCCACTGAATTTTGTTGCTCCAGAGACGTGCGACCTCTGACATATATAGCAATTGTAAGTCGCTTTGGATAAAAGCGTCAGCTAAATGAATAAATGTACTAAAGCGAGTGAGAAAACCTGTAATAATAATATATTTTATACTTTATAATACATGGACAGTGTGCGGGATTGTTTGGTTTTAAAGAGATTTTAAACCTACGCACTTTTCACTAACAATGTTTTTCAAATGATTATTCTGGTGCAGTGTACAAAGTCAGCAATAAAGGTCCCATTATTTCATGTATGACGCAATAGCACAGTAGATAAGCCACATTCTTATGGTGTGAGAGATTGGGTTTCAATTCCTACTGCGACCGATGTGTCCCTGAGCAAGGCACTTAACCCCTAATTATTTCTAGTAATTTGCTTTGGATGAAAGCATCAGCTAAATGAGTAACTGTAATGTAGATGACAGCGAAGCTGTCAAGTTCTTGGGATTACGGCAACAAGAGAAAAACATCTTAATGTATAGATAAGATAATGTAACATCTTCTAATGTAGTTAAAACAGCAACTTCTTTACTTAATTTCCAGATCCCTCTGTGTACAACTGCCTGAAAAAGTTATCTTTTGATATGAGACGCTCACCTTCATTCTTGTGTGAATGGCACTGATGTCTTCACTGCTGCTGTCCAGATTCCTTCAGATGACAAACACAGGAAACAATTATCAGCTACTGCATCACTTCATGTAACTATGTCATTGTTCTTGTAGAAAGCGGACAATAAAATGTTGATGTCATGGCAGCAATGTTACCAAAATGTATTAAAGAGTTTGATAAATATCAGTTGTTGCAGCAGAAATAATTAATAACACATAATACACATGACTTTTTGTTTGTTGTTTTCCTTAACAATTTGCTTGTTACATGCACTCCAGCAGATAATGATTTGTACATCACACAGATTAAACTTTATTGTCTTTACTAATACTGGTATTGATTATTAGACAATTAATTCTAAGGGTACAAATCATAAATCATAAATCATAATGTATTTCCCAATTCCACGTGACCTAATGAACCTTACTGTTTATAAACTTTATAAACATCCAATAAGTGTTAATTATGCAACAAGTAAAGATGGACACAAACTCACTTGTGAAGCTCAGCTAAGAAGATGTCGAGACGTTTCAGCTCCTCAAACAGATCTGCAAAACCAAGAAAGTCATCTAGACTTTGAAAACCATCAAAATGATAATTATACAACAGCGTGATGTTGTCTACTTGGTCATACTTTTCTTCTCCTGCCACACTTGCAGCTCCTTGGTGAGCTCCGGGATGACCATAAAAGTCTTCCAGCCCTGACGTTTCTTAGATTTGAGGATGTCGCCAAA
The DNA here is from genome assembly GCF_021292245.1 of Micropterus dolomieu. NCBI lineage: Eukaryota > Metazoa > Chordata > Actinopteri > Centrarchiformes > Centrarchidae > Micropterus > Micropterus dolomieu. The sequence continues at coordinate 16,010,864 of NC_060162.1, read as the reverse complement.
GATGTGGTCGCCAACATATAGGATGTCCTTCCCTTTGACATCCAGCAGATCACTGACAATGTCCGACGATCCTGCAACCAGAATTTTATTTAGAATATTACATAAACTGACATGGAGAAGGAATTCAATTATTACAATATGCAAATGCATTCAAATCACAAGCACACATAAAATACATTTATATGGAAGCAAAGATATGTCATAATAGATTTTTAAAACTGAAATAGCTAATACCTAATTGTGAAATGTAACCATTACTGAATGATTAATATTAAACACAGAATTTGTTTGAATTCCACTTTGACATTTCCAGGTTATTCAAAAATGTGCACTTTAAAAAACAAAAGTATTATCTTTTTTGAGTTTACAAATTCAGACCAAAAATTTAAGTGTCCAAAAAACATATGTTGAAGTTGCTCAAATTTATTTGGGAATTTTGGGATGTAAAGATTCTAGATAGGCCAAAAAAAGCAAATAAGAAATCTAAACAAGGTTAAAAGCAAAAAAAAAATAAAATCTGCACAACAATTCAATAAAATCCAGTAAACAGTGAATAAAATAAAATAAAATACCCAAAATACAATCAAATGAGGGGGAAAAACAGAAAACAAAAACAAATAAAACACATAAAACATGGAGTGTGGAACTGGAAAAATAAAATTACATTACACAAAATTAATCACAGTGCTCAGTAGTGATTAAATTGTATAATTAAACACTCAGTTGTTAATAAAATTCTAATTATTGCAGCATTTTATTGCTTCCAGACATATACATTTATTTATCCATCCTATCTATAGTCTCAATTTACAGCCCAAAATATTCACCCAAAGTACAACTAACTCCAAATAATAAGCTTGCAGGAGTCAAATCCCAGTTATTTCCACTATTGTCTGACCAGACAGCCACTGACTTTCTGAGCAGGAAAATTACATACCCAAAGGTCAAAGTAGGACATATCAATAATCGCCTAGTGAGTAACTGTAGATGGCTAAATATTCTCCTTTTCCACTCACTGTTGGAGTTGCTAAACCATTGTCACCCAAATTTCTACAGTTTAAACTCTCCAGTGTACACAGCCACAACAGAAAGAGAAATCCATCTCTACTTGGCTTAATTAAAGTCTAAGCAATGAGACATGTCACAGATTCTACACCTCTAAAATCCATTTTGTGTTCTTATTTATTACTTCCATTAATGTCATGTGACTAACCTCCGGAGTAAACAGTTCCATGGTGGAGGTCGCCTGTGTAAGTCCCAATCCGAAGCTTTCCTGTGTCCTGTGTCCAAAATGCAAAATATTACTGAAACCTGCTGCAGTTCAAACATTAACATGTACATTTTCAGTATGAGAGAATTTTTCAAACCGTGTCCACTTGTCTCAGGACAGTCCCCCCTGCAAAGAACAGTGGCTTTCTGGTGTCCACAACGACGAGGTCGAAGAAGGCTTGCCAGGGCTTTTTTGGACTTCCAGGCTAGAATGAAAGAAGAAATGCTAAATTCACCTGATCCCATTAAATTGACATTTTCTGAATAACCAAACCAAAGTTAAATTTGTCTTACCTTAGCATTACTTTCCAGCAGGTATTTCATAATGGCCTTGATGAAAATGGAGGAAAAAACACGTTTGTTGGTAATTTTTAAGGTCTCCACTTTGTTTTCGTATAATTTGAACACTATGTTCAGAAGCTCACATTAGTGTAGCTGTAGTCACTGTTGGTGGCGAGGAAGACCTTGGCTACCTCTTTAATCCGGGTCAAGAGTACTGGGAGATTTGGCTGTAAAGAACATGTTCATTTGTTTCATATTTCAACTTTTTTGTGTTTTTTGGTCAAAATAAAAAGCTATAACACATAATCCTGTCAGTTTACTCACTTCTCGGACAACGTATTTCTCCAAATTCCTGATAGTTCGTTCTTTCAGAATTCCCTAAAAAGCACACACAGTATAACAGTTGCTATACAATAGGGACAAAGCATGATTTCAAACAACAATGGCACACAATTCTATCTTTTGATCTGTTAATTCACCGTATCGTGAATGAAGTCCATTGCATCTCGAACATCCTGAAACATGCTTCTAAAGGACATTAACAAATCGCCGTACTGGTAACCTTTTGGAAGGCTGGAAGAAATTAAACAGCAGAGAAGATGTGGGGAAGGTTGTTTGACAAATAACTCACTGGTTGATTTATAATAATTCATGGTTGAGAGGGGGAGGAGCGAGTCAACTCACTTTGTATATCTGTTGCATCTGGTGAAGAAGTCCACAAGGCAGCTGTAGACATAAGTCTCTGCAGGGTGCATGGGAATTCAGTTCAGGTGGCTAACACTTTTAAGTTGCTGATATCATATGTAAACTTACAGTATATAATTAGTTAGAGTAAAAAAGTAATTATGATGGGTCGGGTACAAAAGTAAGTCTGATCTATATAGTTTTCTCTCCTGTGTTTATTAATTAAGAACCAGTGTGGGAAAAGGCATTGCTAGGATCATCTTTCTAAGTTCCTTGAAAAACAATTTACTCTATGAAACAGGTGGGTAAAAAAAAGTTACCTTTTTTATCAGCTGAAAAAAAAAATATTAACAAAAAGTTTTTTATAAGGAATTTAGAGAAAGGTCCTGGCAAACCTTTTATCCACCTTTTCTTATGTCGTAAACACAGGAGAGAAAACAATCAGACTTAAACAAAATTCTCACTTGCCGTTCAGGGCTTCCGTAGCCTGGGGTAGCAAAGATTACAGAATTACATAGAAAAGATTTATATAAATGTTAATTTCAACATTTTCTCCAAAGGTCAATTTTATACCTGAAAGATTGAAGAGAGTGTTAAGAATGTAGAAACGGTCGGTGTCATCTCTGCGAATGAACTTGTTGGGGTAGTAGTTGGGAATCTCCTGCCTGTGGAACACAAACATAACATGGGTCAAGACTGCAGATGCACAGGCACAAGCTAACTGACGAGATGACACAAAGTGGTGAACAAATGTGCACGGATTTAAATTTCAGGGCTACAAAAAAAGTCCATGTGACATCTTGTGGTAATCTATTAGAGACAAAATAAATGGAAAGCAATTGGCTTTATCTGCTGCTGCGTAAAGCCACATTGAGCGTGCTCTTCTCAGCTGACCGGAATGTTGATGTCATTATTAGTAGTTTGTGTTTCCCTTATTATTAAATAACTATGAGTAACAAATATGAGAGTCAGCTTTTCACTTAAAGTAGTTGTACATTTTCTCTCAATCAGTCACAGCAAAAGTATTGAAAAAAAGACTTTTCCTTTTGGATCCATGGTACTTTGATGGATTTCAGTTTAACCTGTATGTTAAAACTCACAGTCAAATTATTTTTAATGTATTTGAATGTATTCCACTCAATATATTTAACATCAGAAAATTAAATTAGAAAAAAACCCTTCTGATTTTGTTCTTTAAATATATAACCAGTGTATTTAGATGTAACAGTACAACTAAATCAACAATTGTACTTAAGTAAAAGTATAGAAGTGTCTCTTCTGTAATTTCTTATAAGTTTTTACAATGGGTTTTATTGATTATTAAACTTGCTGTGTTAATTTCTTTGTCCATCTGTTTCTCTTCCTTGTCTCTTTTGTCTGTCATGAGCTCACATGTAGAGATGTCCATCATCACAACAGCAATTCACCAGGGTAAATGTAAATGCTCCGTACTTGTATTGCGCCTTTCTAGTCTTTTCGACCACTCAAAGCTCTTTTACACTACATCTGCATTCACCATTCACACACATTCATACACGGGGCCAGGGGCAATTCGGGGTTCAGTGTCTTGCCCAAGGACACTTCAACATGCAGCCCGGGGGAGCCGGGATTGAACCGCCGACCTTCTGACTAACGGCCAACCCGCTCTACCCATCCCCCCACCAGGGTATGTGTCACTGTATTTTGTGAGGATTTGTATTTTACCCTTTCAGGAAGCGGAAGCCATGACTGCAGACTAAAATATTCCCATTTGAATCCACCTTCAGGAGGTTCCCATATGTGGTGTCGATCACTAAACCGCTGAGGGTGGGAAACGAAAAGAAAAGAAAAGAAAAGAAAAGAAAAGAAAAGGAGGCGTGAACAAGGTTATCAAGACACGACATGGAGTGAGAGTTGAAGAACATATAAAGGAAGCAACAATGTTATCTAACTGTTGCAACTAGCAATTATTTTAATTATTGCTGAACCTGCATATAATTTTTTCGATGAATCCTTTGATTTATGAAGTCAGAAACTTTTGAAAGTTAGACCTAACATTTAATCATAATAATGAATGTGTCTATGAATCGCAGTTGAAAACAACGACAAATTGCTGTCTTTGGAAAAAATGTGGGTCATTGATCACATCATCCATGCAATATAAAAACAACTTTTCCCACATTGTATTCTCTCGGAATGAGGAAAAAAGAAAATAAACCTGTAACAAAACATTTTTCTTAAATATTCTCTTCTGTTGCACATTTGATAAACAGATGTTATTCTTTATTTTTGCGTGAACCCTCGGTTACAGAGGTAGACTTAAAACAAACCGTGTGGGGAAGGAGGGGTCATATGTGTAGCGTAGAATCTCATGAGGGTATCCAATAGACACCATTCTGTCTCTTATCAGCTCAAAGCCCAGGCTCTCGTAGTCAGGTGACTTATAAACTACAAACACACACACACAGCAAAACCATTAACATAAAGTCAGTAACTCTTGTGTAGGCAGTTCAAAAGAAAATTCCGCAGCTAATACACCAGAGCGACTTCTTGACAT
>NC_060162.1:15985249-16005993 GCF_021292245.1 Micropterus dolomieu | reverse complement strand
TTTTGTGTTTTTTGGTCAAAATAAAAAGCTATAACACATAATCCTGTCAGTTTACTCACTTCTCGGACAACGTATTTCTCCAAATTCCTGATAGTTCGTTCTTTCAGAATTCCCTAAAAAGCACACACAGTATAACAGTTGCTATACAATAGGGACAAAGCATGATTTCAAACAACAATGGCACACAATTCTATCTTTTGATCTGTTAATTCACCGTATCGTGAATGAAGTCCATTGCATCTCGAACATCCTGAAACATGCTTCTAAAGGACATTAACAAATCGCCGTACTGGTAACCTTTTGGAAGGCTGGAAGAAATTAAACAGCAGAGAAGATGTGGGGAAGGTTGTTTGACAAATAACTCACTGGTTGATTTATAATAATTCATGGTTGAGAGGGGGAGGAGCGAGTCAACTCACTTTGTATATCTGTTGCATCTGGTGAAGAAGTCCACAAGGCAGCTGTAGACATAAGTCTCTGCAGGGTGCATGGGAATTCAGTTCAGGTGGCTAACACTTTTAAGTTGCTGATATCATATGTAAACTTACAGTATATAATTAGTTAGAGTAAAAAAGTAATTATGATGGGTCGGGTACAAAAGTAAGTCTGATCTATATAGTTTTCTCTCCTGTGTTTATTAATTAAGAACCAGTGTGGGAAAAGGCATTGCTAGGATCATCTTTCTAAGTTCCTTGAAAAACAATTTACTCTATGAAACAGGTGGGTAAAAAAAAGTTACCTTTTTTATCAGCTGAAAAAAAAAATATTAACAAAAAGTTTTTTATAAGGAATTTAGAGAAAGGTCCTGGCAAACCTTTTATCCACCTTTTCTTATGTCGTAAACACAGGAGAGAAAACAATCAGACTTAAACAAAATTCTCACTTGCCGTTCAGGGCTTCCGTAGCCTGGGGTAGCAAAGATTACAGAATTACATAGAAAAGATTTATATAAATGTTAATTTCAACATTTTCTCCAAAGGTCAATTTTATACCTGAAAGATTGAAGAGAGTGTTAAGAATGTAGAAACGGTCGGTGTCATCTCTGCGAATGAACTTGTTGGGGTAGTAGTTGGGAATCTCCTGCCTGTGGAACACAAACATAACATGGGTCAAGACTGCAGATGCACAGGCACAAGCTAACTGACGAGATGACACAAAGTGGTGAACAAATGTGCACGGATTTAAATTTCAGGGCTACAAAAAAAGTCCATGTGACATCTTGTGGTAATCTATTAGAGACAAAATAAATGGAAAGCAATTGGCTTTATCTGCTGCTGCGTAAAGCCACATTGAGCGTGCTCTTCTCAGCTGACCGGAATGTTGATGTCATTATTAGTAGTTTGTGTTTCCCTTATTATTAAATAACTATGAGTAACAAATATGAGAGTCAGCTTTTCACTTAAAGTAGTTGTACATTTTCTCTCAATCAGTCACAGCAAAAGTATTGAAAAAAAGACTTTTCCTTTTGGATCCATGGTACTTTGATGGATTTCAGTTTAACCTGTATGTTAAAACTCACAGTCAAATTATTTTTAATGTATTTGAATGTATTCCACTCAATATATTTAACATCAGAAAATTAAATTAGAAAAAAACCCTTCTGATTTTGTTCTTTAAATATATAACCAGTGTATTTAGATGTAACAGTACAACTAAATCAACAATTGTACTTAAGTAAAAGTATAGAAGTGTCTCTTCTGTAATTTCTTATAAGTTTTTACAATGGGTTTTATTGATTATTAAACTTGCTGTGTTAATTTCTTTGTCCATCTGTTTCTCTTCCTTGTCTCTTTTGTCTGTCATGAGCTCACATGTAGAGATGTCCATCATCACAACAGCAATTCACCAGGGTAAATGTAAATGCTCCGTACTTGTATTGCGCCTTTCTAGTCTTTTCGACCACTCAAAGCTCTTTTACACTACATCTGCATTCACCATTCACACACATTCATACACGGGGCCAGGGGCAATTCGGGGTTCAGTGTCTTGCCCAAGGACACTTCAACATGCAGCCCGGGGGAGCCGGGATTGAACCGCCGACCTTCTGACTAACGGCCAACCCGCTCTACCCATCCCCCCACCAGGGTATGTGTCACTGTATTTTGTGAGGATTTGTATTTTACCCTTTCAGGAAGCGGAAGCCATGACTGCAGACTAAAATATTCCCATTTGAATCCACCTTCAGGAGGTTCCCATATGTGGTGTCGATCACTAAACCGCTGAGGGTGGGAAACGAAAAGAAAAGAAAAGAAAAGAAAAGAAAAGAAAAGGAGGCGTGAACAAGGTTATCAAGACACGACATGGAGTGAGAGTTGAAGAACATATAAAGGAAGCAACAATGTTATCTAACTGTTGCAACTAGCAATTATTTTAATTATTGCTGAACCTGCATATAATTTTTTCGATGAATCCTTTGATTTATGAAGTCAGAAACTTTTGAAAGTTAGACCTAACATTTAATCATAATAATGAATGTGTCTATGAATCGCAGTTGAAAACAACGACAAATTGCTGTCTTTGGAAAAAATGTGGGTCATTGATCACATCATCCATGCAATATAAAAACAACTTTTCCCACATTGTATTCTCTCGGAATGAGGAAAAAAGAAAATAAACCTGTAACAAAACATTTTTCTTAAATATTCTCTTCTGTTGCACATTTGATAAACAGATGTTATTCTTTATTTTTGCGTGAACCCTCGGTTACAGAGGTAGACTTAAAACAAACCGTGTGGGGAAGGAGGGGTCATATGTGTAGCGTAGAATCTCATGAGGGTATCCAATAGACACCATTCTGTCTCTTATCAGCTCAAAGCCCAGGCTCTCGTAGTCAGGTGACTTATAAACTACAAACACACACACACAGCAAAACCATTAACATAAAGTCAGTAACTCTTGTGTAGGCAGTTCAAAAGAAAATTCCGCAGCTAATACACCAGAGCGACTTCTTGACATACTTGCCATCGTGTAGTCCATGTCAAAGCCATAGCATCTGATGTCTTCCAGAGTCAGACTTCTGTTGACGAATACCCTGTGATGAAACACAACAGCACAACTGGAGTCTAAAGACACATGACCAGGACAACAATTTTGGAGCACAAGACCTCAGAAATGTTACATGTTGGGTTCATTGTGTGGTGTCCGAACAATTGCACAATCCATGACTTAGCAGGTTTCTTAAGGTTCAGTATGTTGCAGTACACTCAGGTCTTTGCTTATCAGCTTGTTTGCATCAATCATACCCAGAGACTCATGTAGGCCTGAGGGGAAGAAGTCACCTAAGGTGAAGAGACCTTTTTTGTTGTTGTTGCTTTTCTCTGACATTATTAGGTTTTCTCATGGTTGCTTTATTGGCTCTTTCCCATCACAGGAACCTTTTTTTAAATTCAGAAACTTGAATACCTTGTCCCCATAAGTGAAACTGGGCGGCGGGTAAAGATGTTATCATACCCTCAACTATCTCCTCCACTGTTTGACCAACATATATATTTTTGAAAAGGATCCATGATTCATTTGTGACAGACTGTTCACCGGTGTAACTGTAGTTATGTGCAGCTGTAAATAATTTACCTGCAAGCTTTGTTTTTGTAAGTGTGTTGCTGCTGAGCACTGAGGATCTTACTCCTGTGATCAATACAGTAAATAAAAGTGTGTCTGATGCAGGGGCACTTACTTTAGAGGAGCGGCTAGTGGTTTCATTATCTGCTGATTAAAATGTTGAGTAGTAGTTTGCAAACTATCAGAGGATAGAAGCACGTATCAGAAAGGACTTGTGATTTGTGGAAAAAACCCTGGTGTATATTATAGATGATTGTTCAAAATTGTAATAGCCAAGTTATTCCATCACTGAAAATAATGTTAATAATGTAGAAATAAATACAGAAACGTGTCCTTACCTGGTGTTGTGACCAATGAAACACAGAAATTATTGTGAAAATGATTCACTTAACTTTCTTAACAAAATTTCACTAATTGTTATCTTCGTGATAAGCATGTAAATATCAGTTTACCACTAAGCTGAAAGCATATCTAAAACATTACTGCTGTTGTAAATTTTGGAGTACATTTGTGTATCACACTGATATTAACCTGAAATGACTCACTTTTGGTCAAAGCCTCTCTTCATCATGGGCTCATCAGAGAAGATGCTGGTATCTGTATCCATTGCGTCCTTTGTGCAGCTGCAAACTTCAAACGACGTCTCCTGAAGCTAATGAACTACTGTGAGTGATATTCACATGCATCTGTTCTGCAGTCTGCACACAGCACTTCTTGCTGTTAGTTTATTGGAGACATTTAAATGAACAAATGTACCCAAATGTTGTAGGCGTGGATTAATTTCGAAAGCATACTGGACCTCCTCCCAGCGACCTTTTTTGCTTATTGTGATGTCAACGGCTACGGGACACGCGCATCCAGGCTGACAGCATTTCGCATTTGTCACACATACGCCTTGCAAGACATCTGTCTTTGAACGTGTAGATTGTCTTATCAGAGGCGCACACATGCGCCGGGGCTGCACGTCTGCGTAATTGGTAGGAGTTTCCCGATGACTGTCAGTCACGCTGTGATCCGAACAGCTAAAGTACATTCATCAAAAGCAAAACAGGTCAAGTATTTTGAATGACTGATTTGCCCAAAGCTGTACAGCACCAAGTAGGCTAGGCCTACAGGAGTACTGTCAGCAACATGTACACACAAGATAAAGACTAACATTACAAATTATCTAATGAAAAACACCTGCGGTCTAGAAACATAATGTCAAGCAGAATTAAACTAAAAGTCAAAGATGTATGTGCGCAGAGTTTCGCTCCGTGGCTTACATTTAGCTACTGAAACAAGCAGGTTCCATGGTTTCACTGAAGAGGAAATACTTTGTTATGTGATTTAGGTGAGATTGAAGACTTATTGCTCATCATATGATGATATAAATGCTTCACTTTTTACACAGTAATCTTCATGTTTGATGAGTTCTTCTTGTTGATTGGTGTTTTAGGAAGGGAACATTTTCTGTGATAGATTTAAAGCCTTGGAAAGTAGACAACATTCTTTGTTGGCAATGTAATGTTTTATGTAAGAAGGTTTTGTGACAACTGTTGTTTCACCACTGCAACAGAATAGTTTGTGTCATATAGTCATAGTCACACCCACCCCCACCCACACTCACACACACACACAACTGTTGATCAGCAAAACTACATTCATCAAGAGCCTCCATGGATGTTCTAATGTCTATCTGTAGAGCCGGAGACCACTGATAACCTCAAGGACCAAACCTTGTTTTAAGCTAAAAGGGCAAAGGTGAACACAGCCTAGTCTGTCAACTGGATCCAATAGGGATATTTTAAAGTCCAGTAATAAGAGTTCACCACACAAACACAAAACAGGCACATACAAAAAGACAGAAATGCCACTTTTATTAATCTCATGGTATATAATTCAGTTGGTATTTCTGCTTTAGTTACATTCAAGCTATTGAAATCTTCTAAATGTTTGCTGTTTGTTACTTTTAGACCTCAGTGAATATAATCAGAACTTGGTGTCGTATGTTTTGATTCCACTGAGTTTCTGTTTAGTGGATGTTTTCCTCTGTGATACTTCAGGTTTGCAGTGCATCCTCTCAAACTCTGCAGCAATCTCCAGCACTGTACGATTCTTGGTCTCAGGGATGTAGAACCTCACATACAGCCCACAGCCAGCACAGAAAACCAGGAATAAGAGAAAACAAAAGTAATCCAGATTCTCCTGCAAAGGAAACATTTTGGAGGACATTTGTAAATTGGTGTGAGTGATCATCTGATTACACTTGAATATTGTATTCTATTATTAAAATATCCCAGATTGTACCAAGATAGTAATGTGCTTACCACTATGATAGGGAAGAGCATCCCCAGCACACACAGGCCCACCCAGTTGATACTGCAGCCGATGGTGTATCCAGCTGATCTGAATGACTGCATTAAAATTTCCCCTGGAAGAGGAGCGGTTGCTCCAGCTGAGGGCCAAGAACAGAAGGAAGGACTGCAGTGGTGGAACTGTAACAATAACTCAAGTACTGTATTTAATTATACATTTGATGTACTTGTATTTTATTTGAGTATTTCCATTTTATATCACTTTATACCACTACATCTCAAAGACTACAGTGTACTTTTGACTTTGCTAAATGTTCATTCTCTTTGTCCAGTAAAAACCATGTATCTCCAAATGTGGTGATTTAAATTTTCCTGATAAACTGAAGGATAAATTATTCCTTTAATGGGTTTGAGAACATTCCCCTACTGCTTAAGCTAAATAATATCTATATAAAATCCCCTTGAATTTGCTGGAAAATGCAGCCAATGGAAAGCTTGCTTAGGGAACTGAATGTGCTATGTCCTGCCCTGTACAAACATATGATGATCTTATAGAATATGATGGATTTCTGTAGGTTTCTGACGACAGTATAAATTAAAATGATCACAACCTGAAACATCTCCAGCAGTAAAATGCAGCAAACACATTAATGGAGCAGTAATATTAATCCAAAACATCATATATAATAGTAAAACACTGACAGGGACCAGTTTTCTGCAGAATGAGTATTTTACTTTTGATGAAGTAAACTTTGCTGATAATACTTACATACCTTAATTTAAGGTTTTGCATGCAGGACTTTTAGAGTTTCACAGTGTGGTATTGCTATTTTTACTGAAGTAAAGGATCTGAATACTTCTTCCAACCACTGAAGGATTGTATACACTCCAGCAAAATGTAATTATTGTTGATTCAAAGAAGGAAAGCTGTAATCAAATTTGAAATGATAAACGTACCTGGTCCACTTGAAAAAAATAAAATGAAGATGAAAATGAGGACCATGCTGCAGTACGGCATCCAGGGGACCTGGTTCTGAGGAAAATTAACGGGTCTGTTGGATTGCTTGAGTTTATGAGTGATTTCAGTTGCTGTTGCTGTCATTACATGTAATATTTTAAGTATCATGACATGCATAAATATTCTCCAAACAGTGGCTGGTTTTGTGGTGACTCACTTGCAGGTACAGAGCGATGGTGAGGAGGATCAGTGTTGCAGACATTCCAATGTATCCTCTGAACAACAGGACTTTTACACCCGTATTTTCAATGATGAAGAACTGCAACATCAAAACATGTTCATAATAAAACCACAGGGGGGAGCTCACAGATCATATGAAAGGAGAACATTTTGAGAAAACTGTGAGAGCAGAAGAAAGGTTTACATTTCCCATATTTGTTTTCCTAAATCACAAAAAGAAGAAATAGAAAACAAACAAATATCTATGATGGTAAAAGGCTATAAAACAGATAGAAAACATGATAAGGATATCAGTGAAATGGGTCTTACGCAGGCTACAGAGGTGGACAACTCACACAGCCCCGTTCCTAAGGCGACATAACGTAACTGGTGCTCTTGGATGCCTGCCGCACGGAACACATCAAAAGAATAAAAGTACACCTGGAGAGAAGTATTTGAACAAGAACCAAATTACATTATGTCTATTTGTAACCCCCCCCCCCCCCAAACCAAAGACTTTTTTTTTATTTTGAATGATGGATGGCAGTCTTGAGTGCAGCAGTGCAGTGAGGAGTAGGTAATGGGGTGTTTTAATTTAACTTTATTTTTATTTTTTAAGGTAAATATTTTAACTGTGACTTAAAGAGGTGGTATTATGCTCATTTTCAGGTTCAAAATCTTATTTAGGGGTTGTACCAGAACAGGTTTACATGGTTTAATTTTCAAAAAACACAATATTTTTCGTCATACTGCACATTGCTGCAGCTCCTCTTTTCACCCTGTGTGTTGAAGGCTTCGTTTTTAGCTATGGAGTGATACATCTTGTCTCTAAATGATCTTTGTTGGGAGTTGCACATGCGCAGTTCCTAGTTAAGGATTAATAGCCAATCAGAAGCAGAGAAAGGCGGGTCAGCGAAAAGACGGTGAACAGCTTTGATTCAGCTGTAGGCTATATGTTGCTGACCAGGTTGACAATTTGGACTGGAGCAAGAGTTTCAGAGTGGTGAGTTATTAATCTGTAACAAAAGTATCTTTCATCCATAAAGTTTTAACTGAGCTCTGTCTCTACATCACAGTAACAACATCATGTCCAATGACTCCCTGGAGGGTAGCTAGTGTTTAGAAGGGAGAGGAGAGGTGTGCTACAGCTCAGTGTTTTTCCACCAGTGTTTTTGAGGCCGTGTCAGACTAGTCGCTCAGTCAGCATTATGACAGGTATTTTCATTGTGATGTCACAAGAAAGGGAAGTAAAGGCTGGACTACAAACCAGCTGTTTTCAGGCAGTTAAGAGCAGAGTTTTCTGTGGGAGATGGGAACTCCCTTTGGGGTGGACTTTGGGCTTTTTCACTTTGCAAACCTAGCACATTCTAGCACACACTCAATAAAGGAGAGGGGGAAAAGCATAATACCGCCTCTTCAAATGTTCAATATGTTCTAATTGTTTTTGACTGTTATCAAATATCAAATATCACTGATTCAAAACTCATAAAATATGTCTATCAAGTTTTAACTGTTTAATGGAAAAAAGTAACATATAGATTTATTAAAGCTTTATATTATAATCTCCACAATGCTCCTGTGAGTAAATGAATGAGTTACTGAAGTTTCTTAAAGAGCACCAGCACCAGCATTTTTTGACTTTCACCTCAAAGAAATACATTTTGGGAAATGGGCTTATTTGCTTTCTGGTGGAGAGATAGGTGATATGATTGATACCATTCTCATATCTGTATAGTAAATATGAAGCTATAGCCAGCAGCCAGTTAGCTTAGCTGTGGACAAAGACTAGGATCAGGGGAAATCTGGCTGGACTCTGTCTGAAACGTAATAAAATCAGTCTAACATCACCTCTAAATCTCATTAATTAACATGTTATATCTCGTTTGTTTAATCTGTACACAAAAACAAACAAAAGGGCGATTTGCTGTTTTTCGGGGGTTTGTATGGCAGACGGACTATGTTTAGACCATTGGAGTCATTGCTGGTTGCATGGCAACTGCTCAGAGCCAAGAGATAGTCTGGTACATAACCCTCTGTAAAACAGCAAACTATCCATGTAGATGTATATTCTAATAATACTACATCATACTGAACAAATAATGATGAAATCAATACAGGCCTAATTAATGCTGAACATTAACTTCGCACACAATATTACCTAGAAAGAGGTGTACAGTAAGTGTACTTAAAATTTGACTATTCTTGTGCAAAAGAGTGTTCAGTGTTTAACCTAACATATCACTCACAGTGTTGATGCCACAGAGCTGCAGTGTGGTGAAGGTAACGATGATGGTGAGGAGCTGCCAGCGGACTGTTGGATTCTGAATCAGCTCGATCACTGAGTGGCTGTAAACACTCTGCAAGGCAGCTTTCTCCTCCAACATCTCCTCCACCTCCCTGCTGTAATCATTGTGGCCCCATAGCCTTCTTAATGCTAAGAGAGTGTGACAAAGCAGCTTAAGCCTTAGATTGAGGTAGTGACCATTAAAATAAACTTGAAAAATAATTTATTTGCAGAAGGGATTGTGCTGTATTCAGAATTCCCTTTTCACACCTTTCTCGCAGGCCTGTTGGTCTCCTTTTTCCAGCATTAGGAAGCGAGGGGATTCCGGCAGGAAGGGCAGCGTGAAGAGTTGGATTAACGCAGTGAAACCATTGAAACCAAGCAGCCAGGGCCATCTCTCCTGTGTACCAAGTAACTCACTGCAAGGGCAACATCAGTGGCATGCACACAAACACTACATGGTAAAGTGTTTTGTTTAAAGGGAACCATGTTGTATGGGTTTATAACAGCTTGGCTGAGGCTGATGGGAATGTCATAAAACTAAGCACTGAACAAATTAAAATTTCAACCTGATGATGGTTCTAGCTGAAAAGTCAGTCAATTATCAGAGTTATTACAATTCATTCAGAGGGGGGCATGAATATCTGTTCCACATTTAATAGCAATGCATCTAATAGTTGTCGCTGTCAGAGCAGGGGCGTCCCTCTCTAACTTCAAGAAGCTCTTGAAAACACGTCCTTTTATAACACCTCTAACTCCTAACCTCTAACATGCACTTCCTGTGCTCTTCTTCTTCTATGCCCTACAATTATCTTGTATTGATTGCACTTTTTTGTTAACTCGTACTTCTTTCCCTAGGTATTTACCCCATTGATGCAATATGTGCTTTTAGCTCTTACTTGTATTTATTGCTGCTCTTACTAGTATATATTGTCAGTTGTAGATCTCGTGCTGTATTTGATGCTTTGTTAATGCTTGTATGTTGTTTGTCAAATGTAAGTGGCTTTGGATAAAAGCGTCTGCCAAATGAGTAAATGTAAATGAAATGTCAACCTCATGGTGGCCCTAGAGGAAAATTAATAGGGTTCATCTTCTGGGGACCACAAATGTATAAAATGTCATGACCATCCATCCCGTAGGTGTGGTGGACTGACTGTGGGTAAAAATCTTTTCACCAGAACCAACCAGTGTCATAGTTTTGGGTTTTCTTTAGTTATTTCCTATTTTATGTTAAAAGAGTCCTTCGTCATGTGCCTTTAACGTGTATAATTTCCTGCCATTGTGTGTTTTCTGCCAGTGTTGATTGTTTGCTCCACCCTGATTAGTTTCACCCGAGTCTAATTATCCTTCCTCCTTATACAAATGTATAACTGATAAGATAAACTCGCAAAGCTAATCAACTCCACCCAGCTGATGCCACACCAGCAAATGCCCAACCACACCCCTCGCGCTGTGAGTCCAGACAGCTGTGACAAGTGGTAACGTAGCTGATAGAGTTTTGCAACATAAAAATCTAAAACCTGAAGTGTAGCCTGCTCTGTTTGGAACTGTGAGCTGCAGTTTAACGGAGCTGCAGAACATGTGTGGGGATTTGTGGTGAGATTTCTGCCTGATCACACAATCATGCCTGTTTCAGTTACTTTCGGTTTCACATGCAGCATGCAGTCCCAAACTGCTTCGGTCAAACGGTCTGAAGGGGATAAAGTTGCTACCATCGGATCAATAACATAATGCACAGCAGAGTAAAGGGCTGGCAGACTTCTCATCAAATGATGACGTTAGTCTCGTTATATCATGACTTTTCTCTGGACATGTCAGAGAACACAGATTTGTTTCTGATTGTGCAGAAAGTTTTGAAGATCAGCAGAAAGTCTGCTGAAACACAGGAGCTATTAAAGTCCAGGAGTTTGTAACTGAATAAAAATTAAATAATTTATCATTGAGGTGAAAAGGTGCCACATGCACATTTAAAGAGGTTACTTCCCCAAACAAAGACACAAAGAGGAAGGAAGACTAAATCATGACTCAGCAGGGATGATATTACATGGGAAAAGTTGATCTACAGGATAAACAGATCTGAAAGCAGCATAGAATGACTGACAGCTGCACTGCATTATTTTCTGTTACAGTTAGGCTATAGATTTTGAATTGCCACCTGCCACGTCAAAATTTGTGTTTCTCCATCAATCCATCCATCCGTCGTCAACCGCTTATCCTGCGTACAGGAGTGCGGGTTTGTGTTTCTCTTTACATAAAAATAAAAAATCACCATAAACTGGTGCAGAAAATTCATCAGAATGCAGGGAATAAAGTGTTTAATGCTCAAAATTTTCATATAATTTAGCATTAAAGATTTCTTAAAAATAGTGTTAAAATCTTGTCTTGTGTCGATCTTGTGAACCCAATCTCCAATCTCGTCACATCCCTAGTCTTTAGGAGAGCTCTGTCCACATGAGAGCTGTCATTTGAAGCTTCCACTAGCTGAGCCTTTACTTGACTCTCTGGCACTGGCCACCTTACCTGATCCCCAGCAGCTGACCACAGAACTTCCCAAAGGAGATGAAGGTAGCGACAGTCACACCCACCATCCCTCGCAGCTTCTTGGGGGCGCATTCAACAAGGTACATGGTTTGAGCTGAGATACTGACTCCTAGAGATGTCCATTTTGAGAAGAGTCAATGATCAGTAACTGTGTGACAAATTGCCTACTATTACTTGAATATAATAGTGACAAGTATAAGTAGAAATTGATTGTCTGTAGGGTTAAATGAGAGAATGAGAGCCAAGAGTGATGAAGCAGCCATCTTTGAAAAAATTAAAGAGGTGGTATTATGCTCATTTTCAGGTTCAAAATCTTATTTAGGGGTTGTATCAGAACAGGTTTAGATGGTTTAATTTTCAAAAAACACCATATTTTTGTCATACTGCACATTGCTGCAGCTCCTCTTTCCACCCTGTGTGTTGAAAGCTTCGTTTCAGTTATGGAGTGATACATCTTGTCTCTAAATTATCTTTGTTGGGAGTTGAACATGCGAAATTCCTAGTTAAGGACTAATAGCCAATCAGAAGGAGAGAAGGGCTGGTCAATGAGAAGCAAACACGGCCTCGGTTCAGCTGTACATGTTGCCGACCAGCTTGGCAACATGGACTGGCGCAAGAGTTTCAGAGTGGTGAGTTATTAAGCTGTAACAAAAGTATCTTTCATCCATAACGTTTTAACTGAGCTCTGTCTCTACATCTCAGTAACAACTTTAAGTCCACTGACTGCCTGGAGGATAGCTAATGTTTGGCAGTGAGAGGAGAGGTGTGCTGCAGCTCAGTGTTTTTCCACCTGTGTTTTTGAGGGCGTGTATATGATATGTATATTATATGAGGCACATTTTGCTTTCATTCCTGTGGGAAACGGCTGGACTACAAACGAGCTCTTTTCAGGCAGTTCAGAGGAGCGTTTTCTGTGGGAGATGGGTACTCCCTTTGGGGTCGACTTCCTGCTTTTTCACTTTGCAAAGCTATTACATGCACAAAAAAGGTATATAACTCAATAAAGGAGAGGGGAAAAGCCAAAAAGCATAATACCACCTCTTTAAAGCAAAAAGATGTAATGGTTTTCCTCATACAGTAGGTTCACCTGAATTGATGCCATAGAGAAATCGTCCCACCATAATCATCTCAAAGGACATGGCTGTTTGGCTCAAGAGCATCAACACAGCTCCAGTCATAGCCACAATATTGTTTAACAAAAGGCTATGCTTTCTGTGAGACAGGGAGCCAGAGAGTTCTGTGTTAAAGCCTGTGGCCAGAATAAAAAAATAAAAAAACAGGAAACAAGCTAAAAGTTTAATTTTGTTTGTTTTGTTTGATGGAGTTACATTAATTTAAATTGTGAATTCACTGACCTGCCATATTTTGTGATCAATGGACCAGCCACCAGCGACCCCAGTAGCCCCCCGATGCAGAAAATGGATACAGTGAAGGACCAGATGAGAGAAATCTGCCACTGCTCCAAGGATACATTGTATCTCTGCAGACATGTTTTGTTCACCAGCTCTTTTATAAACTGCAATTATCACATGTTGAGATAGTCTCATTTTCATTTTAGTTGTGGCAGCATATAATGTAAGTGTTATCAAATTCTTTTTTTATAGAAATACCATACAGTCGTCTTTATAGCCAATGTGGAAATAATTAATACATTTTATAATAAACTTGTATATGACAAAATTTCTTGACATTTTAGCATGATGTTTTGTAGTACAACTTACAGCAGATGGAGAAGTCATCACCGATAAACCATATCCATATTGAAATGTCCCACCAATGCCGGAGACAAAAATGGCAGCGACTACAACAGGACAGTCTAGCTGTAGAAAATGAGCATGTGAACAGTTACAATGACAAGTAAGTACATTTTGTTAGATATCAGACATGTTAGATCATCCAGTTCTACTTTTACATTAACACCCAAAGCTTTTGCCAGTGTCCAAGCTGAATTATTTGTAAGCTACAGAAATCACTTAAAGCATTTAATTAAATGGATTATTTGGCTTTTTTCATTAAAAATAGCTTATTCCAAACCTTTATCCTAAAAGAAAAAATGCAAGGTCGATACATAATTTTAAATATCACCTACCAAGAGAGTTAAGTACTGTGGCATAGCTGGAGTCTGGTCGTTGTCATATATGGAGTCTTTTCAGATCATTCACACATTAAACTGCTGTGGCAGACACATAACTCAGCACTGAAATTATTAACTTTCTATTGAGGCCAAAGAGGAAACGTAAGGGAAGGCCACCAAGTGACCACTGCATTTGGTAAGTGTATTTGTGTGTGCATCAGTTATGTGTGTGAAAGTTGGTGAGCTGTGAGTGTCCGTTTGGTTAAGGATTTTCTCCAGTGATGATGAAAGACTTTGGACAGACAGTAGTAAAAAAAATTTAAATAGTAAAATAGTTAATTAATGTCTTGTACACCCCTCGTTTAATGAATTTAACAAATTTCCCTCTGGAAGGCGCTATAGAGCAGCTGCAGCAAAGAAGAACATTTACAAAAATTCTTTCATACCAAATTCCTATTGTCTCCACACTGGAATCCTATCCGTTATGGTCTGTACTGTGTATTTTGTGTTATTTATTATGTTTTTGTAGTGTGATTTTTTTTTTTTTTTAATGATGTGGATATGAAGCTAAAGACAAATTTCCACATTGTGGACAATAAAGACAGTAAACCATAAACCATAAACTATTTAAAATCATTGTAAATTTATACTGAGAAAAAACACATGATTGTGAATTTAGCCTGAAACCTAAAACTTTGAGGGTGTATTTTTTGCTACATTTCAATTCAACAATTAGACCAATTAAAGTCTCCACATTGAAATATTTTAGGTGACAATCCCAAGAAACACTGTCCGCCACCTCATTCGGCACAGTTAGTATGAACAAGTCCATTAAGAAATATTCATCAGAAATTTCTAAGAAAACTTCCCCGTCACTCCCTTAAATTCTAACAGCCTTTCACTTGTTAAAGGGGCCATATGTAGTTTTTTTCAATGAAATGACTCACTTTTTATTGCCTGTCACAAAAATAAGATACATTGATACATTGAAAGGACAAGAGTTCACATTGGTTGAGTTACAAGGTACTGTACATTGAAGAATTCAGAGTGTGAGAGTGAAGGCCCACTAGGCCTCTGACCTGGTCTTAGGGTTTTTCCTCCCACACCAGCAAAAAATTATGTAATAACTGGTTCGTGAAAGTAGCTTTTGGTAACACAAGCACTCAATGTGAAAAAATGTGTTTTCTGAGATTGATTCTTCTTGTATTGATTCTTTTTTCTCAAAAAATTAACCCCCCTCCCTCAGCTCCATAATTCCATCCATCCATCCATTGTCAACCGCTTATCCTGCATACAGGGTCGCTGGAGCCAATCCCATCTGACATCAAGCACAAGGCAGGGTACACCAGGTCGCCAGTCCATCGCAGGGCCACACATAGACGAACAACCACTCATGCTCACACCTAAGGACAATTTAGGGTAACCAATCAACCTAGGCTGCATGTCTTTGGATGGTGGGAGGAAGCCGGAGCACCCGGAGAGAACCCACGTGGACACAGGGAGAACATGCAAACTCCACACAGAAAGGCTTTGAACCCACGTCCTTCTTGCTGTGAGGTGACAGTGCTAACCACCGCACCACAGTGCCGCCCAGCTCCATAATTATTATTTTTTATTACCTACAATTGTCCCAACAGTCCAATAATCAGGAGACTTTCTCCAAATCAGGAGTTCTACAATCCTTAAAAGAATAGTTCCAACATTTTGGTAAATATGCTTATTTGCTTTCTTGTTGAGAGTTAGACGAAAAGATCAATACTGCTTTGCTCAAAGCAACCACTAGCAGCTGGTTAGCTTACCTTAGCATAAAGACTGGAGGATATAACGTAAAAACAACATGTTGTGGAGGGATATGTGCTGCACTATTTCTTTGTCAGACCCAGTGACTTTCTGAAGCCTTTTCATCAACATGAGGTTGCCAGGAAACCACATCATGTTATTTCTACACTTTGATGTTTGTATGTATTAACCAGACATAACGTGTTAATTAGTGAACTTTTGATGTGCTGGTAGTTGTTTTAAACCTTTGGACAGAGTCAGGCTAGTCATTTCCTGCTTCCAGTCTTTGTGCTTAGCTAAGCTACCCTACTGCTGGTGCTGGAGTGAAGAAAGTAAAACTTTATTTATATAACACCTTTTTTTAACACAGGTTTCAAAGTGCTTTGCTTTAAAATCAAGCATAAACATAAAACGCAAAGCTCATTCAAGAGAAAAATATTTAGAAAGTCATACACATACACCAACATACGCATCGCACATACGACCACAGAAACCATCCATAGCAAATCATTGTAGTTACAGCAAAGCTAACCTAAAGAAGTGGCTTTTTAAATGTTTGAAACAGTAAACAGACAGCTGATCCAATGGGAATGGGAGATTGAGTCTCTGTGCTAGGACAGCAAAAGAACAAAAGGCTTTGGTTTTATGTTTGGCACACGGTTTAGCCTACAGGTTTTGGTTGGTTGACCTAAGAGGCCGCTCTCTAGTATAAGGGCTATCGAGCTTCTCATCTAAGTGTATTTCTCAACATGTTGGATGGTGGATGGTGGATTTGACCTGAGGTCTATACCAAAGTTATGCAATCAGGCAAATCCTCTCATCTGTGGTTTAGCCTACATCGAACTAAAAACAGAAACTACAGTATAAATCAGTGTCAGGCAGACTATCCTGCCAGATGTCACACAGCTGACCTCCAGGAAGGAGCTGATGATGGCTGTCCTGCATCGTCTGCGGGAGGTGGCGGCTTCGGATGACAACACACTTCAAACAGACCACTGAGAGACTTAAACCTCTAAAAAGCTGCCAGGAAGACTATTTCCTGGAGGAGATGAAAGCCCTTGCAGCTGCCAGAGAGGCTCTATTTACAGCTTGACAGAAGCAGGTATGGCTGACACTGAGTTTAAAAAAGACATTGTAAGCCCTTTTTACATATTATCTGTATCAGTTTTTACACAAAGGCAATACTCAAATGGAAATGGCTGATGCATCAGTGATTACTCATTATTACAATATGTCTGTGCAGTGACACTTTGATTAGGACTAGACCAGTCCAAGGACTAAAACAGATTTGACGATAATAGATTGATTTGACAGTGATAAAAAGGCAAATACAATACTACAGGAGTCGACATTATTAGAATCACAGGAAGGTTCCTTTGTGTATTGCCTTTTAAAAAAAAACGTGTTGAAAGTAATTAAACTCTGACAGTGTAAACTATGCTAAAAGTGGAAGGTTGGTTGAACTCCTGAAGGCGTCTGATAAGGCACATGAAAGACATCCTGGTGAACGAGCTAAAAAGTGCATCCCTTTTTCATCAAAGCCAGACCGAGAAACAACAGAGAAGGAAGAGAAGAAATTAGGGCACTGAGAAATATCGAGATACGCTTCATTGTGTTTGGGGAGGGAAAAGTGGGACCATAGGCTACACTGACTATAAATGGAAATTGGGGGATATTCTGCACCTGACAAAGGCAGAAGGATGGCGGGTTTTATAGCCTCTGAGAACAGAGAGAGTAAATGGAGCCTGAGATTCATATGTAACAATATAAAAACATTAACCACCAAAAGTTACATGATCCTGTGTTTGAAAAACAAAACAGTCCCTATGGTAGATAATGTTATTAGCCACCTGCTCATTCAGATCAAAATTACACCACTGGTTTCAAACTCCTTAATCTGCACATTTTATGGAGGTCTGGATCTCCTCAGTACCGACAATGTACACAAAGACCAGCTGTTCAACTGCAGATCAGCTGACCGTTGACAACATTGTTGTTGGATAGAAGTTATTTTGAGCAGCTGGGTGTCTATTTATCAGATCACCCACTCTGAGCAAAACATACTGTAGAGATGTTTCTGCTCTTCTTGCAGCTCTAGTGTGTGAGAGACACACTGGTGTAAGAACTGTGAATATCACTGACACTAAAGTAAAGCTTTTGAAAGAAGAAATAACAAATTCTTACTCTAAAACACATTGCTGCTACAGCTTTACTTTGTCTGGTACGACCAGGAGCTTATGGTGGCTAATGTTTACTAAGGTTAGCAAACTATACATATTGCAGTGACACTTACTTTACTGACTTTATGACCCTGGTACACATTTGCCATATGCAAAAGGATACTTGGTATAATGTGTATTGTGCTAGTTGGTGTGCTAATTAGTTTAACATACGGTGGAACATGTGTTTCACCACTTTGGTCCAGATTAAAATATCTCAACAATCATTAGATTGCAATGAAATTTAGTACATTCCTGCCTCCCTTAGATTCCACCACAAATGACATTCCCAATAGCCTCTGCTTTTCTTTTATTATCTTGGTGAGCATGTTAGCATGCTCACGTTGCCATTTAGCTTAAAGCACAACAACAACAATAATAATAATAATGATGATAATAATAAGAATAGCCTAATAATAATAATAATACCATTTTATTTAAAGAACATTTTTCAAGAGCACTGTGCCTAAATAGGAGCCTCACAGAGCAGCTTAGCAGTTTACTCTTAGTCTTGTTTGAATCTCTGTTGCACGACCCCCACCGCAACATTAATCAATGCAGTTAGCCTTTATTGCCATTTAGCCTGCTAAACTGTTTCATATCTTTCTTCCAGGAGACAGACAAATCCTAAATGTCACATTTTCATGGGAGCTATTGTTCATTTTTCCGTAACAATTATCAAAATGGCATCTGTTATCCAAGAACACAGTGTCTGCAAACTTTCTAGCCATTGCAGTGATTCTCTTACATACAGCCTAATGCTTTTTGGGGAAAAGTGTAATTTTCACCTTTTTATTATGCCACATCTGATATTTCAACATCTGATGAAATTACTTGTATTGTTTGTTTTAGTGAAAAGCCTTAGAGTATGTCAAATATGAAATTTTGCATAATCAACCCGCAGAATTGTTGTGTGACTAATCATTGAAGCACATTATCAATCAAGCTTGACCAAAAAACATCATCCCTCCATCACTCTCAGAGTTTCTGTGTTGACTATAAATTTGCCATAAGGTGGCAGTAGCACAGCTGAATTCTCAGCATGTGTCTCCTAACACTGTCTCTCTGAGTCTGGCCTCTTTCTTTCAGGCCGTCAGAGAAACACTTGGCAGCAGAAACAGACACTCAAGGAGTCATGCCAAACCTGTAAGGTCCTCCCAAGTTGATAGAGAGTCATGGCAACGCTTGATCACAATGAATAATGAATGGCTCACAGGTTCACTTTACAAGGAGCTTTTCAGGTTCAGACACACACTCACTATTTTCTCATTACCCAAGTGTGAACTGCAGGGTGACTTATACCAACTGATGCTTTTACAATTCCTCCTCTACCTCTCCTGAATAAGTCCAACAGCGTGCCCACCACTATAGGAGTCAAGACCTGTCAAATGTCATTTAAGCTAAGATAAAATGAAAGCCACGCAGCAAATCGTGTCAGTCAGAATTGAAAATGAACTGTTATTTAGTAAAACAGTGCATGTATTTCACAAGAAGAGCTCACCATGGCTGATTGTTAAGTGAAGCACACACAAGCCCAGTCATCTCAAAGGAGAATTATAAACTAAAAACTGATTAGTCCTGTGCTAATGAATTTATCTGGAGCTGTAAAAAAAAAATGTATGGCTAAAGGAAGAATTTGACATTATGGGAAAATGAGAAGATAGATGAGAAGACCAATAACACTCATTTTTGTCCGTGTAGCTGGAAACTGTATGACGGCAATTAGCATAGCTTAGCATAAAGAATGGAGGGGGGTGAGAATGGGTAGACAAACCAAATTGTAAAAACCTCAAGTTGTGGTTTAACAAAAGGGTGTGGTTTAACAAAAGGGGTGTTTGTGCAGGACTGTCTCTGCAACTAGCAGGTCAAGTTTTCAGTTATCTTATGAAATATCTCAAAATCTACACGATCAATTAGCACAAACTTTTGTATAGACTTTCATGGTTCCCCGACGATTTATCCTCCTGACTTTGTTGATCCCCTGACTTCTGCACCACCATGAAGTCAACATTTGTAGTTTTGAGTGAAATATTTCTATTAGTGAATGTATTACCATGGAGTTTGGAGTAGACATTCATGTTCCCCTCAGGGTGAATTGTAATATTTTGTCCAATACTTTAGTTTATGAACAATTACCTGCAAAAGAAATTACATTCTCTTCAGCCACATCTGTACAAGATAAATTAAGATGGTATAACTAAACAGTGTACCTGATTGACAGCATATTAGCATGTTGACTTTAGCATTAACTCTAATTGCCATCGTGCTATATACAGTGAGGAAAATAAGTATTTGAACACCCTGCTATTTTGCAAGTTCTCCCACTTAGAAATCATGGAGGGGTCTGAAATTGTCATCGTAGGTGCATGTCCACTGTGAGAGACATAATATAAAATCCAGAAATCACAATGTATGATTTTTTAACTATTTATTTGTATGATACAGCTGCAAATAAGTATTTGAACACCTGTCTATCAGCTAGAATTGTGACTCTCAAAGACCTGTTAGTCTGCCTTCAAAATGTCCACCTCCACTCCATTTATTATCCTAAATTAGATGCACCTGTTTGAGGTCGTTAGCTGCATAAAGACACCTGTCCACCCCATACAATCAGTAAGAATCCAACTACTAACATGGCCAAGACCAAAGAGCTGTCCAAAGACACTAGAGACAAAATTGTACACCTCCACAAGGCTGGAAAGGGCTACGGGGAAATTGCCAAGCAGCTTGGTGAAAGAAGGTCCACTGTTGGAGCAATCATTAGAAAATGGAAGAAGCTAAACATGACTGTCAATCTCCCTCGGACCGGGGCTCC
>NC_060162.1:15978533-15985149 GCF_021292245.1 Micropterus dolomieu | reverse complement strand
CCGTGTTTGGAGGAAGAAGAATGATGAGTACCATCCCAAGAACACCATCCCTACTGTGAAGCATGGGGGTGGTAGCATCATGCTTTGGGGGTGTTTTTCTGCACATGGGACAGGGCGACTGCACTGTATTAAGGAGAGGATGACCGGGGCCATGTATTGCGAGATTTTGGGGAACAACCTCCTTCCCTCAGTTAGAGCATTGAAGATGGGTCGAGGCCGGGTCTTCCAACATGACAATGACCCGAAGCACACAGCCAGGATAACCAAGGAGTGGCTCTGTAAGAAGCATATCAAGGTTCTGGCGTGGCCTAGCCAGTCTCCAGAACTAAACCCAATAGAGAGTCTTTGGAGGGAGCTCAAACTCCGTGTTTCTCAGCGACAGCCCAGAAACCTGACTGATCTAGAGAAGATCTGTGTGGAGGAGTGGGCCAAAATCCCTCCTGCAGTGTGTGCAAACCTGGTGAAAAACTACAGGAAACGTTTGACCTCTGTAATTGCAAACAAAGGCTACTGTACCAAATATTAACATTGATTTTCTCAGGTATTCAAATACTTATTTGAAGCTGTATCATACAAATTGTTAAAAAAAATCATACATTGTGATTTCTGGATTTTCTTTTTAGATTTTGTCTCTCACAGTGGACATGCACCTATGATGACAATTTCAGACCCCTCCATGATTTCTAAGTGGGAGAACTTGCAAAATAGCAGGGTGTTCAAATACTTATTTTCCTCACTGTATATAGACTCACAGAGCCACTAGCATGGCTGTTGACTCTTAGTCTTGTTGTCTTACTGTAAGACTCAAAACCCAAAATTGCCAATCTAGGAAACCAGCCATGGAAAGCTTAATCTAACATTCTGGGGTTTTCAGACTCTTGACAGATGTTAGAGACAAACTCTTATTTCACTGAACATACAGCTGCAAGAGTCAAAGTTAAAATGGCCTTTTCTGATCTGTAGGTGGATGACGGGTGGGCTAATAGGTTACAGACCGGAAGAGATCAAATAGCAGCAAAGGTGACAGATGTAGTTGGGATAAACCCTCATCAATGTAGCTGTGCTAAAAGCAGCAAGCTAATACCTGAGCAAAGCTGTCACTTTGTACAAATTATAAAGACTAATTTTCTTCATCAGACCCACACACAAATGTACACACACAAAATTCAAAGATTAAACATGCAGACCTTGTCAAATTTGTCCTCAAAGTGCCAGTCACGATGGATGAATTTTCTAATCTCCAGTGGCAGAAATCAGATTGGTACAGCTGAAGACAAGGCAAGTTTAATAAAAGAACTTTGTAAGTATTGATGTTCAGACATGTCAAATATGTTCGTGAAGTAACCAGACAATCTTGTATCTTGAGTCGTCAGCGTGACACCAGTCATTAAACACACTTCACACTTTGTATGATAACATTAATCGAGTCAGAGTCATCTGGCCGTAAAACACAGGTGTATGAAGTAACAAGACAGACAGACCAATTAGGCTGTGAATTCCTGCCCATGCATGCAGGCTTGCTGCCCATTCTCCATATCACAAGTGACAAATTTACAAACAAACCAGCAAAGCAGCAGTATCTCACTGTGGTTATGGAAATAAAACTTGAAACCGAAGAGTTAAAATCCCACGTTGTATATTTCATGCCATCATGCCCTTGAGTGTGGCACTTAAAAAAACAGATGGTAAGTAAATCTCAAGCTCAACACAAATGGCTCTTCTGTCAGGTGTGATGCACCTTAAAATCCTCTGGATTTAGGTGTTAGGGACATTAGAGGAGGAATTTGAGTGAAAACAGATGCAGAATGCTGCTGGCGGGTACGTTTCTCGCTCAAGTGAAGTATTCAGTATCCACATGAGTCAAAGCTATAAATCGCATTCCATTCATCTCCAGCGCAATGGAGACACATTGGATTTCTGGGGAAATGTGGGGGAAAGGATGGATCTCAAAATGCAATTTCACAATTACACTTTGGAAGCTACAACCCTGAGGTTTTAGTTTAGCACTTCATTGTTTTGTTTTTTTAACTTTATGTTTTTTCATTGCTGCCTTGTCTATTATTTGCCTAATCAAATGTTTTCTGGGTGAATATATTCTACCTTCCTGATGTTTCTGTTTTAGTAATCTGTCCTTCATATGTGTTTTTATATATATATATATATACTACTGCATAAATTAACTTACACACATTAACATAGAAGAAGAAGATACTTTATTGTCACATACATGTTGTGAAATTCATTCTCCCTCAAGGGAGGTGTGGGTAGCCACTGTGCAGCGCCCGGGGACCAACTCCAGATGTAGTCAAGAGAGTCTCTAGTCAATGGCACTGACTAGAGACTTACTGACCGACCTAACATGTTTTTTGATGGTGGGGGAAACCAGAGCACCCAGAGGAAACCCACGCAGATAACATGCAAACTCCACACAGAAAGGCCGGGACGAGCGGGGTTTGAACCCGCAACTTGGAGAAAGCATGGAGTAAAATATGTCCAGCTGGAGTGTGGCGACTTAGTAAAGACTGCAAAACAAAGAGAGGCAAATGTTCTGCATGAGCTCTACTAGTACTCTACATTAGAGGCAGGTTCACTTCTAATTTTAGTATTTATAAATTTGTGGTATTTCAGGACATCCATTGTAGGCTATGTTATTTGGAATAATGTTTTATACAAAAAATTTATTAAATTTATGGGTGGTTTGGAATTCAGAGAGAGTAAAATCCTGGGAGAGACAAGCTTAAACTACAACCAGTCAATTTGGACATGTGATGTCATGGTTGCTTTATACACTGAATAAAGTATAATAATAAAGTATGGAATAGTGTTATCTGTTAGACTTACATATCCTTTATGGATGATAAAGTAGTGAAATCTTATATTTTTACTTTTCTTATATTTAACTTTAATCTGACTGGGACAAAACACAGGGCCTGGCAACTGAAGATGAAAGAAGGTATAGATTAAAGACAGAGACAATTGTAAACTCATAATCTGATCCAGTAATAATGTGTTTGGTGATTTGCACATGAAAAGGCGATGTAGTAAAGTAGTAAAAATACAGTACATTTAAAATTTTCTAGCTCAACACCGTTCAGAAAAAGAAAAAAAATACATTCTGCAGCTGCACCACGATCCCGCTCACTAACTCATATTAATATATAATCTCCAATATTATCAGTGCAACCAATCACATCATGAGATAATTATTCACTGATCCTACGTGTCTTAGGCTTCATACCGATTTTTACACTTTAAACTGAGGTTACACATTATATGCAATAAACATTTAAGTGGAACTGCTCTAACACTGAAGGAGGGGGCACTGCTGGGATGGTGATGGAGCAGTGGATCAGACACATGCCTTTGGTGTGACAGACCCGTGTTCAATTCCCACTGTGACACATCCATCTATGTGTCCCTAAGAAGACACCTAACTAGTTGCTCCAGAGAAGCGCGACCCCTGACATATATAGCAACTGTAAGTCGCTTTAGATAATTGAACAAATCTAAATGTAATGTAACACACTGACAGCTGTTATGCGTCACAGTGTTATTAAGAAAAGAAGGACATGCAGAGGTTTTATTCTGAGCTGATGGTTGTGTACAGCTCTTGATAGTTCGGAGTAATTAATATCCAACCAGGATTTAGTTTCTGACACACAATAAACCTCCTCTAACTAATGCGCTTCAATACATGCTTTGATACAGACTGAATCAAAAAGAAAAAGAAACACCGTGTCTGGCTCTGTAAGAGGGAGGAGACAGAGGGAAATTCAGGGTTTGTTAAAGAAAACCTGCCAGTGAGCGGGTTAGGTTCACAGAGAAAGTTACCACTGTATTGAACCACAGTTTTTTGGTTACCTCTCTTTCTGGAAGAGAAAATCTTGAGATTCCTCATCCCAGGTTTAACTAGGCCTAAATCAGAGTTTTTACTAACCCTGCTTTCTGGAAGACACCCCTAGTGTCCTTAAGCCTTACTGCTTGATCCCTGACAGCCTACCTAAAACTTGTAGTATGAGTTTATGTTGTAGCATCCCAAAGTAGGTGTGAAGAAAAAAACTCCAGCATGCACCATGACAAAATCCAAAAGTCTCATTTTATGTGTGTTTGTTATGTGCCAAGCAGGCCTGTTTTTGTGTTGTTTTCCTCCTGCTTTCTGCCTCCCCACTAGTTTCTCTTCAGGTGCTGAATGGGTGATTGGTTCGCACCTGTGCAGCCTGGCCGAGCTGCACATTGGCCAATGGAAGTTGAAGCTGGCCAACCAGGATGAAGCATGGGAAATAAAAGGAGTACCCCAGAAAAGTTTACAGTCTCTCACCCTTGCAATCACCCATTGTTTTGTAGCAGCAGGGTACCACATCGCTATGTTAATTGTCTGACCCTTTTAATTTTGTAGCATAAACTTTCCTTTGCTGAGTACATCGTATCAGTGATTCCTTTATGTTGCCTCCCTCGAGTAACATATTGGGGGCTCGTCGGGGATATTTCAATTCCGGATGAGTTTTGTTCTTTTCCCCCTAGACTTTGTAGCTAAACTTCAGTTGGTTCAAGTGGTGGGATGTTGTGTTCCTTTTGTTCCTGGTGAGTAAATTCTGAGTATAGTGTCTGGGTGCTGTTGACCTGAAGTTTCAGTGATAACCCCTGGTGAGTTAGGGAGTGTTCCAGCTGCACAGAGTTGTCTGTCCTTTCCTCGGTCCACTCATTTGTTTTTTTGCCTTTTTTATTTTCAAGATGACTCTGGGTGGAGACATGTTTCTCTGGTGGGGGTAAGCATTTCAGATCCTTGGCTGCCAGGCTAAGGTTCACTGAAGTTTGGATTTTAAAGACTCTTCAAGTCCAGTATGTCTCAGAAGAACGACTGAACTAGTAATGGGAATAACGGCAGGATCATCACCGAAAGCAGTTCAAAAGAATGGCCAGGGGTAACTAGGTTGATCTGCAAGGTCAGTTATTGGGTAAGATTTGGATCATATTCAAACTTCCCAGTATAATTTCCTCTAGCATTTGTGGACTAGGTTTAGCAGCACTAAGTTACTCATATTGCCAGATGTCAATGATATGCATTGTAAACATTACACAAGGTGACGCCTAATCCCTCTGCTTTGTCAGTGGATTTACTACTTTGACTTTCCAATACGTATGATGTGTGTTACGTAAATAAAGTTGCCTTGCCTTCAGTGCAATTCATGCAACCCTTGATATTGGAACTCTGCCTAGCTGAAGCAACACCAGCATACACTGGGATAGTAATCAAGTGGACCCACTATCACGCTGAGTCACAGTTTGTGACTAGATGGGTAACGTTACTGGTACACTGTTAACGTAAAGGGGAGTGGATTTAGGGCAGTAAAATTTAGGCACAATGACAAACGGCTCACACCAAATATGACTTGTTTCTCTTTATTTATACTATAAATAAGAGCCGTTAAATAGTTCACAATCCTAACATCACATCTCTGAATGGTAACTCAATCTTGATTAACAGGCCAGAATTTCAGAAGCATTATAATGGTAAAATACAATACTTTTATACTCTGGTCACATCTGGGAAAAAAATGGTTATTAAGGATAGAATCATTATTTTCTGCTTTGCCATGAATAAAATGCAGAGCGAAAGACCTTTCACTTTCTTTTGGTGAAGCATATGATCAACATTTTGTGGTGCTTTCTGTTTTAATAATTTAGTACATAAAGTGCATGGTGTGAAAACGTGTCTGTAGAACTTTCAAACTGTCAAACAACTATGTGTAACTATGTTACTAAATTTGAGCAAGACTCCAGAAACCAAAGTACAGAGTGGAACAGTCCTAAACGTAAAATATATCATTAAGGTCAGAAAGGTCTACACCAAAACAAAGATATGAATCTGTTAAGGCTTGAGAGCACATTTCTCAACCAATATATTTTATCTGAAATTAACAAATGTATGCTTTATTTCTCATAATCATCTTGTATCACATCAGAGTTGAGTCCCCTATATGTTGAACCGGCACACAAACCCATTCAGTTTTGTGTTTTT
Source organism: Micropterus dolomieu (assembly GCF_021292245.1). NCBI lineage: Eukaryota > Metazoa > Chordata > Actinopteri > Centrarchiformes > Centrarchidae > Micropterus > Micropterus dolomieu. The sequence continues at coordinate 15,979,130 of NC_060162.1, read as the reverse complement.
AAAGAGGCAGACTCACTTCCATGCCCTTTGAAATGGGTCATAGACATGACAGTGATTCCACTCTAAACTGTACAAATCCATTACATAAAACACAGATATGTTGACCAAAAGAACAGAGCTACAGTACATCTGCTTTTTATAGGGGAGTGTCACAGTAAAAAGGTTGGTAAAGAATAGCCACAACTCTCAGGAAGAAGCAATTGAGGTCAAGGCCGTTTTTGATGTTACTGGTCTTAATGAGCCAGTACCTTCACCCAAAGAAAACTGGGAAATGACTGCTGAGCATCTGAGTTTCTGTCAACCAAAGCAGGCTGCTCACTTTGCTACTCGCCGCTCTCAACATTTTTCTACCTAGTTGTCAGGCTTATCAAAACACAGTCCAGTAGGTAATTTATAGGAATGAAAAGAGATGGCATTTAAAATCAAGCAGCTAATGTGTGATATTCTACAGTATAGGAATCTGCAAACAACCAACAGGGTAAAAATGAATAAATGTAAATTTGTGTATCAAATGTTTTTTTTTATTTTGATCCCAGTGATTCTCCATAATATACATATTTATATATCCACATTTAATTGTATGTTGGATTTGAGTTT
>NC_060162.1:15972931-15978433 GCF_021292245.1 Micropterus dolomieu | reverse complement strand
AGGTCAGTTATTGGGTAAGATTTGGATCATATTCAAACTTCCCAGTATAATTTCCTCTAGCATTTGTGGACTAGGTTTAGCAGCACTAAGTTACTCATATTGCCAGATGTCAATGATATGCATTGTAAACATTACACAAGGTGACGCCTAATCCCTCTGCTTTGTCAGTGGATTTACTACTTTGACTTTCCAATACGTATGATGTGTGTTACGTAAATAAAGTTGCCTTGCCTTCAGTGCAATTCATGCAACCCTTGATATTGGAACTCTGCCTAGCTGAAGCAACACCAGCATACACTGGGATAGTAATCAAGTGGACCCACTATCACGCTGAGTCACAGTTTGTGACTAGATGGGTAACGTTACTGGTACACTGTTAACGTAAAGGGGAGTGGATTTAGGGCAGTAAAATTTAGGCACAATGACAAACGGCTCACACCAAATATGACTTGTTTCTCTTTATTTATACTATAAATAAGAGCCGTTAAATAGTTCACAATCCTAACATCACATCTCTGAATGGTAACTCAATCTTGATTAACAGGCCAGAATTTCAGAAGCATTATAATGGTAAAATACAATACTTTTATACTCTGGTCACATCTGGGAAAAAAATGGTTATTAAGGATAGAATCATTATTTTCTGCTTTGCCATGAATAAAATGCAGAGCGAAAGACCTTTCACTTTCTTTTGGTGAAGCATATGATCAACATTTTGTGGTGCTTTCTGTTTTAATAATTTAGTACATAAAGTGCATGGTGTGAAAACGTGTCTGTAGAACTTTCAAACTGTCAAACAACTATGTGTAACTATGTTACTAAATTTGAGCAAGACTCCAGAAACCAAAGTACAGAGTGGAACAGTCCTAAACGTAAAATATATCATTAAGGTCAGAAAGGTCTACACCAAAACAAAGATATGAATCTGTTAAGGCTTGAGAGCACATTTCTCAACCAATATATTTTATCTGAAATTAACAAATGTATGCTTTATTTCTCATAATCATCTTGTATCACATCAGAGTTGAGTCCCCTATATGTTGAACCGGCACACAAACCCATTCAGTTTTGTGTTTTTAAAGAGGCAGACTCACTTCCATGCCCTTTGAAATGGGTCATAGACATGACAGTGATTCCACTCTAAACTGTACAAATCCATTACATAAAACACAGATATGTTGACCAAAAGAACAGAGCTACAGTACATCTGCTTTTTATAGGGGAGTGTCACAGTAAAAAGGTTGGTAAAGAATAGCCACAACTCTCAGGAAGAAGCAATTGAGGTCAAGGCCGTTTTTGATGTTACTGGTCTTAATGAGCCAGTACCTTCACCCAAAGAAAACTGGGAAATGACTGCTGAGCATCTGAGTTTCTGTCAACCAAAGCAGGCTGCTCACTTTGCTACTCGCCGCTCTCAACATTTTTCTACCTAGTTGTCAGGCTTATCAAAACACAGTCCAGTAGGTAATTTATAGGAATGAAAAGAGATGGCATTTAAAATCAAGCAGCTAATGTGTGATATTCTACAGTATAGGAATCTGCAAACAACCAACAGGGTAAAAATGAATAAATGTAAATTTGTGTATCAAATGTTTTTTTTTATTTTGATCCCAGTGATTCTCCATAATATACATATTTATATATCCACATTTAATTGTATGTTGGATTTGAGTTTCTAATCTTACTTGGGATACATTATTGAATTTGTCTATAGACTTATGACAGAATATGGAAATGAATAGATCCAAATGTTTTTCTACGACACTGCTGTGATTCTGCATTATTGCATTTGTAGTTCATAATGATAATGATAATGATAATTGAGTATATAATGTAAGAGGCCTTTCTAAGACTATGAATGACTTCTTTAAACCTTTATATTTGATTTGAAACACCTGTCTACTCTTTACATGCCATCTGGATGAAATGTGGTTTCATCCTGAAATAAGGCAAAATGTTCCAAAATTTCTGTTTGTAGATTATTTATTGAGTTCCCATGTCTGCCTTTCGTGAGCCAGCATGCACCACACTAGATCAGAGGCTTTCAAAGTGGGAGGAGGGCGTCCAAGCAGTTTCTAACAGGATGGCTGAGTGCAACGGCATGAAAAACTGAGGCATGGACCCAAAATGCAGACACTAGCAAGGCTGGATCTGTTTGCAGGTTTATTGAAACAAAAAAAGTCACTTACAAAAATGTCCAAACAAAAGGCAAAGGTAATCAAAACACAGGGGGTAAGTCCAACTAAGGCAGAATAATCCATGAACAAAGGAACAATCCTGAAATCCAGGGGGAAACAGAGCACGAGGCAGAACACTCAACATAAGACTACAATGCAACAAAGACTGAACACAAATGAAGGCAATATATACTGGGGCACACCACACACACACAAGCAGGCAGGGCAATTAGTCACAATTTAGACACATCAGGAATCAAGGCAGACAAGAAACAAAGCTAGACAAAAACACCAAACACTAATGATTACAAAATAAAAGCTACTGACAATACACAAGAAAATCCATCCATTGTCAACTGCTTATCCTGCATACAGGGTCGCAGGAGCCAATCCCAGCTGGCATCAGGCAAAAGGGAGGGTACACCCTGGACAGGTCACCAGTCCATCGCAGGGCCACACATAGACGAACAACCACTCAAACTCACAATTTAGGGCAACCAGGGTTTGAACCCACGACCTTCTTGCTCTTAAGGCGACAGTGTTAACCACTGTACCACCGTGCCACCCACACCAGAACCCAAGACAGACATGACAGATTCAGCGGTAGTTCAGTGAATAAAAGTGAAGAAATATTATAGTTATTACATTATCATTAGTTATCAAAAGGAGATAAAAAGCCTATAAATATAAAAGCCTAAATATGCATGATTTGGTTAAAGAAATAGTTCAGAGATAGTAGTTTGAGGGAATTATACTGTTTTTCCCACTTCAGACAGCAATATTAGGCTATCATAGCTCAATTGTAGGGTGCCTGTAGGATCAAATAACATTACCATGACCCCATAGGCATCCAGGAATTGAGCAAAATAAGCAAGTAAACTAAGAGGAACTGAGGGGTGCATTTTTCCAAACTTTGTCTGAGGTGAGGTGCACAGCCTTTGAAAACCCTTGTACTAGATCATGTTTCTCCTCTCTTCATTCTCCGTCATTTCCGCCACTAGGGAGAGCAATAACCAGATCTACAGGCAATAACACAGAACATGAATGAACACTTTGTGAATGACCAACATGAATGCACATTTGCTAATTAAAGTGCCTTGATCATAAATCTCTAACTGAATGAATAACCGCCCTTTACCACTCTCATGAGACCCCATAAGCAACTATGCAGGTTCATCCCAGATAGTGTGTACGGTCAGATTCAGATTCAGTTCTTTATTGTCATTCAAACACGTAAAACATGAAGGAACGAAATTCATTTCCCAGGTCCAGCAGCGTACAGAATAAATAACAAGCGTATACAATAAATAACAAATTAAGACAGGACTTATATAAAAACATTTGGATAATGTTAACCATAATAAACACAATATTTAAAACCATAGTTAAAACCATAGGGCATCATTAAGGTGCCTAGTGCAGTAGAAGCAATGTGAAAGCAAAGGGAAGGAGGAACTCTAAGCCAGGGGGTTCATAAGCCTCACAGCCTCTGGAGCTGCACGTTAGCCTAGATACATACATACATACATACATACATACATACATATTCATGTATTCTTTTAACAGGGAGACATTGCACATTAATAAATATTACTGAAAGGCAATTTTTTGAAGTAAAAATACAGACAAGTGGAATGTATAGCCTATGCTGCCAGGTAATACCGTAGCCTATAGAAAGATCAGGTAGAAAGATCTTTCCTCTCATTGTGTCCCACAGAATAAGAAAATGGCTCAAGTGTTGTCCGGGTAGGATACCGTGTCCATCCTGTGGCTTGAATTTATGCAGACCGTCGTCATTCACTGGATTCCACACATACTCACAAACACACATACACAGAGAGAGAGAGAGAGAGAGAGAGAGAGAGAGAGAGAGAGAGAGAGAGAAGCTTCCGCCTCAAGAAGGTGGGAAGTGTCACGTTGTTTGCAGCCCCAGCCAATCAGGAGTAAGTGCGCATTGCGATCCTGTGCGGAAGGATTGTTTTATTAAAGGGTTGGTAGTGATCAATGAGCGAGTGGAGTTGTCCACGGTGAAAGTTACTTCATGATGGACAGACTTTCAGCACCACCGGCAGCTCCCCTTTCGTTCCAATCCAAAAACAAAACATATGAGAATGTCAAGAAAGCAGCACCACATTTATACATCAACTTTGCAGATGTTAAGATGCTTTATTGTTGTTTGCTGGTTCCATGTCCCACAGATGATGTAGGCTTATATGTGGAGAGAAACTACTTTAAGACTACAGTGCAGCTGAAGTAAGGAAAGCTTTGTGAGCAAACGGTGCAGCTCTGGCTAAAATCCCACTACAAATATAACAACATAACTCCAATAGCCTACAGCCTAACAACCCTAAGACTAAATTTGTTGCTGCTGCAACCGCCTGGACGTGTGGATGATTGGGTTTCAGCATTTGGTTTATGCCTCCACAGCTGCTCAATCTCGGGCAGTTGGCTGTATTTCCTCAGGGTGATATAACTCTTCTACTCCATTAATAACGCAGCCACCAGCGGTCACATCAATCTGTGGCTGCAGCCCTGGCCACGTAGGTTCTACGGGCCTGCACGGTCACGTGGTCAGCGGCCAATGAGCTGAATGGAGCCAGCGGCGTTTAAATCAGCCGTGACAGCGAGATCCGTGTTTCTTATGAAGTCAATAACCGGGAAATCAGTGAGGAATTTATCAATAGGGCATGGTATTCCATCTGTGAGAATGGCATAATCTCACAAGGCAGAGGTGTAGCCTATTCATGAAGTGATAGGCTATTCAACAACAGTAGTCTAAATAAAGGAGGAAATAACCTTTTCTATGTTTTAAGTCATACTTTTTAAAATCCTATTTTTATGTGTGCACTTTCAATAAGAAGTTACGTATTTTTATTAAAAGTTCAGCTCTTTCTGAAAGTGTAAAAGTGCAGGTCGATCTCCAAAATACAAAACAAAAAACAACCGCAATAACTCTGTATAGTTTCTGTTGATCCTGGTGAAATAAGGGTGGGCTTCACATCCCATGGTTGCAACCTGTTCATGACGTCGAGCCAGTTGTTTTGGTCCCCCTCTGCCCAATCGGAGGCTCCGCTCACATTCTACCGGAGCCGAAATGGATCTATTCATGCAGCGGCTCTGTCCTCCCGTAAGTACCATAACGCCCTTCGTCGGGTGTTCTGTGGTACCCGACTGCTGCTTTAAACGGCAGCACTGACATGGAAACCCCATTGCAGCTGCAGAACGATTTCTTTCCAGAGCGGCAGTTCCAGCACTGTAAGTACCAGCACTACTGCGGGCGGGAGGATCGGGTCGGCAAGCAGCACGACCAATGCTGCACCTGCAA
>NC_060162.1:15969993-15972831 GCF_021292245.1 Micropterus dolomieu | reverse complement strand
TCTATTGATCGACTCCAGACTGTCCAGAACTCAGCTGCCAGGCTTTTAACCAGAACAAAGAAATATGACCACATTACTCCTATTTTAGCTTCATTACACTGGCTCCCAGTGTGTTTTAGAATTGACTTTAAAATTCTATTGATCACTTTTAAAGCTCTTCATGGCCTCTCGCCTTGTTATATTTCTGACCTTTTAGTCCCATACGCACCAGCACGTACCTTGAGATCCTCGGGCAGAGGTCTGCTATCTGTTCCAGAGTCCCGACTGAAAACTAAAGGGGACAGAGCGTTTGCTGTCAGGGCCCCGAGGCTCTGGAACAGCCTGCCCGAGGAAATCAGGTCGGCTGAGTCAGTGAACTCTTTTAAGTCCCTTCTTAAAACATACTTTTATAGGAGAGCCTTTCCCGAGCTTATGTGACTTTATTTTATCCCTTTTATTTTATTCTATTTTACTTATTTTATATTTATCTTAAACGTGTATTTTAGTCTTTTCAATGTTTTCTTTCTTTTATCTTGTTTTTGTATTATCGTCTTTACACTTGTTAAAGCACTTTGTAACTTGTTTTTGAAAAGTGCTCTACAAATAAAGATTATTATTATTATTTATTATTATTTTAGTTAAGCCCCTTTTCCACAGCACAGTACCAGCTCGACTTGGCTCGACTCGCCTTTCTTTGGTTTTCCATTGTAGAAATGTTGTACCTGTACCTGCTTCCAGGTACTTTTTTTCTTATCACCTCACCTCCGACAGGTTCCAAGCGAGCTGAGGAATACTAAAATGTAACGTGAAAACACAACAGACTGCTGATTGATCAGAGAGAATATTCACTATTCACTTCATCATTGTGTGCGCCAGACAGAGGCCAGCAACAGAAAGTTTTATATTTTACAGTTTTCGTATGGAATTTTAATCACTAAATCCATTTCTGAGAAGTTTTGAGGTGAGAAATCAACTGTTCTGTTCTGCTGTCCTACGTCCTGACCTGCCTTCATGATCAGGGAGTTTCACAAGCTCCTTCAGGTTCAGGGTGATTAATCTGGCAAGCTTCTTCGCGCCTCACTCTCAGTGGCTGAAGAAGCTATCTGGGAGCTGAATGCCAGGTCTCACGGCTACTTATACACAGGGTGAGACCGTGGTTGAGGACCACACCGTTGGTGGACGTTGACATTCTCGCTCTTCAGCGCTGCACATGCGCATGAGGGATGAACCCACAAGTGATAGCCTTAGAGGACTGCGCCTATACACAAAGAAGCCAGAGTTACAATACGTAACTCACATTTTATGGTGTTAGTGGACTGCATTTTGTGAGCTGCGTGGATGTAGCTGTAGTCTGAGGGGGGCTCGGTAGTGTGCATGCAGCTACATCCTGACAAGATACATAACATAAAAAGCAGAATAGTGTAGTTGCAAGCGACACAGCAAACAGGCGTGCGGTTCATTTCTAAGTGAGGTTAGCGCCCATTGACAAAAATGAATAACTACCTAACCTTATGTAACCCAGAATAGATAGTATACTGGGTTAAAAGAGTTATTATAAGTAAATTTGATATTAAAAGTCATGGAATATTGATGGTAAAAATATTGTGATGTATTTTGTTAAAACTGTTGTATTTTACACATGTTATTTGATAAATAACTAAAAGATAATGTTTAGTTAAAAAAACATGTTATGACGAGTTAATGGGTTGTACATGCAACTTGTCTATCTGTGGTAATTGTGCTGGAGTCTTGGAGTTGGTTTTGATTGGGTGATTCGAGTGGGCATGAGGAGAGTGCATGAGCAGGTGCGGGAGGGGCGAAGTGGTGTGTGTGGACAGGGACGAGGGAAAAAGAGTTCGGGGAACTGTGTTAGCTTTGCAGACGAAGTAAAGTGAGAAGTCTTAACTAACGTTCATACCAAGCTGTGGACTAATTTCGGGATTGTCTACTCGACATTCTGTGCTGGGATTATGTCTGCTAGTACGTGGGAAGTCGAAGAATCCACCGAGGAGTCTTGATTGACTGTTTCATGGGGTATGGAATGCTAGCTAAATAAAGTAGCACAGTAGGCTACATAGTACATTCATTGGAAAAGTGAACGGACAGTATATCTTCAGTTAGCTAGCAAAGCTAATCAAGTGGACTTATACAATGTTTTCAACGAGGAAACGCTGAGGAAAAACCAGATAGCGCTCTGAGCTACCAGGCTGCTCAGAGTTCCTCTGGCCACGTGGGAAAAGGACGCCGAAGGCTCATCTCTTTTGCTCCTGAGGAGTCTGTCCCCGCTCATGGGCATCGACGCTTCGCTCCAGTAGACAGTGACTGACGGTAGACCCATTCACAACAAACTCACAGAAGTGCACCAGTTACCAGGTACTCATTCCTTTTATTTCTCTGCTCATAAACTGAGTGAAACGACCATTTGGTTTTGGGTCTCAACGTACACGAGCCACGCATCAGGCCTGCATCGTTGTTTGAAGTGGTTTTGCCGGCTGTATGTGTGAGTGTTATAGTGTGGGCCCACTGATATTTGTTGCAGTTAAAGTGCATTGGTGGTGTGGTATTATCTTGTAACAGAACTACTGAATCACTGCAGATCTTGGGTGAAAGGAGGGATATTTGATTTATTGTATATTGCACCAATTGTTTATTTTGCATTTATTTTATTTAATATTTTTCTAAACAATAAGAGACCTTCTTTAATCATATACCAGAGTGGTGTTCGAGTATTTTATTTCAAAGCCAGTTATCATATTTGAGTTTCACATGTTGATTACAAGGGAAGCTAAGATAGTTGACGCTGGGTTTCAGTGTTGATATTAAGAAACAATAATCTAAAAGAACTCAGGGCCCTGCCCA
>NC_060162.1:15962986-15969893 GCF_021292245.1 Micropterus dolomieu | reverse complement strand
CATTACAGTTTAAAATAATACCCAGAGCTGGAGAGAGGCACAGTGAACCCTTAAGGGGAAGTAATGATTGATGGGTGTGCAAAGAGTGAACCCTTCTATGGAATTTGACCTCTGACCCAGTGGTAGGGGGAGTAGAGATTAGTGTGTATGAAGGGACTGTGCCCTTATATGGTCTTTAGCAGATACCTAAACATGTCCTATATAAGCTGTGTTCAATGTACAGAGAGACAGAGTGGCCATCGGGCTGGGTCACTCTCCAAGCTGCTGCAGAGCTTGTAATTGATGCTGAATTCTTTGATGTAATAAACTTTTATAATCAAGAACAGTGTCAAGCGGATTTCTTCTCAACACATCATCGCAGCATTATCGTTCGGACACCACACAATCATTCTTCCTTGGCTCCAAACCCTGGTGATATGGCTATGTAAATCTGTGTATCATCTGCGTAATTATGGTGACATATTTTGTTGTTTTTTATAATCTGAGCCAGGGGAAGCATGTGGATGTTAAACGTTTGTTAGCTCAGATGTGTGATTACCTATTGACACAAAGTAATCATTGTCCTTTAAGTAGGATTCAAACCAGTTTAGTACTGTGCCAGAAAGTCCCACCCACTTTTCAAGTCTGTCTAGTAATAGTCACGGCACTACACATTCTAAAAAACTTGTTGAACAACTTACAAACGTAAGTGGTGATTCCACCAAAAGTACCTTGGACTTTTTGTACCGGGATCTACTTTTCAAGGAACTGAAAGGTTACTTCAGCCCATTGTTGTGTGCATTTCCACTGCGGTCTAAAGACCTGCAAAGATTAATTAACCAGCTGACGTCCACCAGCGATGGACAGGCGTCCGCTATACAGGAACAAAATGTATACACATATATGAACATCAGATTTGATTGGAATATAATGAAATACTATATGCTTGACTAGGGCTGTGCGATATGACTAAAATCTCATATCCCAATATAGGTAATTTTATAACCCAATTATGATATATATCCCGATACAGAAGATTTTTTGTAAATTCGATGAAATACTCCGAACTCATGATTTTTCTCTGCATCATAAAAGTGGGGTAAGCTATTCTGGAAAAATCTAACACCAGGACAAATAACGTCACCCTGATATAGAATGAACAACGACACAGCAAGTAATGTAACTAATGTTAGCTAGATGGTGGGTTAGAAAACTGACACTACTTGCTCCTGCAAAGTAAACATGAGAGGATGAGACGGTCCCAGAGCAACACAGCAACTCTCCTGCTGCTATAGCTAATAGCACAACAACAACATGTCTTGGTGAACTAGAAAGTAACGAACCAATCTCTGAGGAGATTCAGGTTCAAGATGCTCACCATCCCCGCCATCGTCAGTCACATCCAATCCGAGGATTGGTTTGTCACGATAGATCTGCGAGACGCATATTTCCACATCTCCATCCGTCCCTTTCACAGGAAGTTCCTGAGTTATGCAAACTGGTGCATCAGATCCTCCTGTGGTCCCAGCAGAGACTGCTGTCTCTCAGAGCGATGTATATCACTGGGACCCAGAATCAGGGAGCAGACCTGCTGTCAAGACAGGGGCTGAGGCCCGGGGAGTGGAGACTCCACCCCGAGGTGGTGGAGTTATTGTGCAAAAGATTCAGCCCTATAGACGTGGACTTCTTTGCGTCTCAAGAGACTACGCACTGTCCACTGTGGTTCTCCCTCTCGCCCCCAGCCCCGCTAGGGCTGGATGCCATGGTGCAGACGTGGCCGAGGCTGCGTCTGTATGCTTTTCTGGAGCGGGTCCATCAGGACGGTGTCAGCCTACTGCTTGTAGCACCGTTTTGGCCAACCCGAGTGTGGTTCTCGGACATAATATCGCTCCTGGAGGGCCCGCCCTGGCAGGTCCCTCTGAGGAGAGACGCCACAGGGCAGGGCGCAGTTCCTGGAGGCGGGCCTGACGGCAGGAGCAGTCGAGACGGTACTCAGCTCCAGAGCCCCGTCCATGAGAAGGATGTACGGCCTGAAGTGGAATGTGTTTGCCACCTGGTGTGGAGAACGGGCGGTGGACCCAGTTACCTGCCCGGTGATTATGGTACTGGAGTTCCTCCAGGACTGTTTCTCTGCTGGCCTTTCCCCGTCCACGCTCAAGGTGTATGTGGCTGCCATTGCAGCGTTCCACGCCCCTCTGAGGGATAGGCCTCTGGGGAGGCTTCCACTGGTCGTGCGCTTCCTCCGTGGAGCCAGGAGGATGAGACCCGTGACTTGTTCCAGGGTTCCCACTTGGGACCTGGCAGTGGTTCTCAAAGCGTTTGGCTGGGGCCCCCTTCGAACCCCTGGAGTCGGCTGAGGCCAAGCACCTGACCCTTAAGATGGCCTTTCTCCTCGCTATCACCTCTCTGAGGAGGGTGGGGGATCTCCAGGCACTTTCGGTTTCTCCTCGATGTCTGGAGTTTGCCCCAGGGAGGGTCAGAGCCATCCTGCACCCCTGTCCAGGCTATGTCCCTAAGGTTCCGTCCAGTTTGGCAGGGTCCACGGTGCTGCAAGCGTTTCATCCCCCACCTCGTGACGGTGGAGGACGTGAGATTTCATCTGCTCTGCCCTGTCAGAGCGCTGAGTATCCAGGAAGTCCAGGAAGTGGGTACTCATTGAAGGTGGAGAAGGACTACATCGCGGACCTCCAGAGTGCTATCGTCCTACTCCGATGGTTGTCTGCTACTGAGGAGATGCCTAGAAGCAGCACCGTGGGACCTTATGATTCCCGTCAACATGGGGTTCTGTCAGGTGTCCCTGCCCGAACGACATTATATTGCCAAAAGTTTTGGGTCACCTGCCTTTACATTCACATGAAGGTTAATGACATTCCATTCTTAATCCGTAGGGTTTAATATGGAGTTGGCCCACTCTTCTGGGAAAGCTGCCCACAAGGTTTTTGTTCAATTTTTGACCATTCTTCTAGAAGTGCATTTGTGAGGTCAGGCACAGATGTTGGATGAGAAGGCCTGGCTCGCAGTCTCCGCTCTAATTCATCCCAAAGATGTTCTATCAGGTTAGGGTCAGGACTCTGTGCAGGCCAGTCAAGTTCTCCACACCAAACTGGCTCATCCATATATAATGGACATTACCCCGTGTGCATCACAGACACTGTGTGTTTTGAACAATCAGCAAGAGTAGTTTTTATGATCGCTTTGAAGAGAAAAGTAATGATCTAAAATTGATCGATAAGGAGATGCGCCACTAGACTGTTAGAGATGAGAGAAGACTGATCTAGAGTGTCGTCAGCAAAGGAATCGCAGAGATGTCAGCTAAATTTGATGATCCAACATTAGAGAACCTTTCCACATATGCAAAATTCTTTGATTTGATAAGATTAAGGTCTGATTTAGTGGGACTATACTGTTCACAAGCCGTGCATGAACTTAATCCTGTGCAGCGGCTTACTTTTTTGACAGACCGTGATCTGCAAGAGACTTTACCCTTGGCCACAAAACTTTTGAAGCTGGTCTTAAGTATACCATCTACTACCGCATCTGAGAGGAGCTTTTCAAAAAAACCTACAGTCGTAACAGAATTGAGCAGAACAGACTTTCGTCCTTGGCTGTTATTTCAGTGAAAAGGAGAGACTCACCCAACAAACAAGACTTACAACAAAGTAACTAACATCTTTTTTCCAGAGAGATAAACGCATGGAATTTGTCTACAAAGAAAAATAAGCAAACCATTTAAAACATTAAATTATTCATATATTTATTATTTTAAAACACTTATATTGGCTTTTGTGTATTGTCCGATAGTGGTACTGTGCTCTGACGATTTTGACTTTAGACTGCTCCAAAAGGTCCGGTCTAGACAAAATCGGACTCATGTTGCAATGGAAATCAGAGACTGTTGTGCCCACATTTTTACAGAGACCTGGCCCATCAACATCCCGGATCAAGCACTCGAAAAGATGAGAGGAAAAGAGGTCATGCCTGGTGCTCAAACTGTCAAGATGGACGCTGTTTCCCAAATTACTTTTAATGTGAAGATGCAAACATATGTAACCAGGTGATGAAGTCAAACCTTAAAAATACAGGACATTGAAGTAATTAAACCTCTGTGAAATTTTCTGCAGTAGCCAGACTGCTGCAGGTGTTGACTTTAGACAGCAGGGGGCATAGTGTTGCTGGCTCAAACAGCCGTGTGCTTGCAGAGAGGTCAAGGGGCGCCGGGAAAATGCAGTAAGTAAGAAAACTGCGCTATTTTGCCTGGAATGGCTGCTGCTGTTATTGTTGAAAACATTTATGAATAATGCTTGTGAGTTATTTTCCACAATATGCCAATGCATTGGTTTAGTGGTGTAAAATGTATGTATGTATTAAACTCCACATTGTATGCAATTGTTGCGTTTAGGATTGCCGATGCTTGTGGAAGTGAAAACTTACCTTTGGGCCATGAGCTTGTTATCTGTGACTAAGGTATGAAACGGAAGTTACCTGATGATTGTTGTGTTTTTATTTGTCTAACTAAAGTAGCCTGTTTATCTGTGTATGGACACATTGTTTTCTTTGTTACACGAATGAGCTAAATAGTTTGATAAGTTAGCACAACTGATGTGTAGTGAGTTTTGTGCAGTGTCTTCTCTTAATAGAGGTGCCACTGTGCCGTATTTATGTACTGTGTTTATGCCGCTTTTTTGCCATATTTGGGATGCATTTCTGTTGTGTTTGTAATAATTGCTGCATCATTGCCACGTGTATGCAGTATACGTAGACGTAGTGTGAGTTTCTATTTTTGACTCAAAGAAGACCACTTTATTTTATTTGTTATTTTTTTGTACATTCACCAGTTACTTCAGTGGAGCAACTGTATTATTTTATTTTCTATAAAATTACCAGCCCTGAATGTGGGAAAACAATAGAAACCCCACAAATCGCATTTGAAGTTGTGTCTGTTTGGCGGTGGATTAGTAATGGTGTGGGGTGGCATTTCTTTGGGGGGCCGCACAGCCCTCCATGTGCTCGCCAGAGGTAGCCTGACTGCCATTAGGTACCGAGATGAGATCCTCAGACCCCTTGTGAGACCAAATGCTGGTGCGGTTGGCCCTGGGTTCCTCCTAATGCAAGACAATGCTAGACCTCATGTGGCTGGAGTGTGTCAGCAGTTCCTGCTAGAGGAAGACATTGATGCTATGGACTGGCCCGCCCGTTCCCCAGACCTGAATCCAATTGAGCACATCTGGGACATCGTGTCTCGCTCCATCCACCAACGCCACGTTGCACCACAGACTGTCCAGGAGTTGCTTTAGTCCAGGTCTGGGAGGAGATCCCTCAGGAGACCATCCACCACCTCATCAGGAGCATGCCCATCTAGGATGTGTTATTTTAGTGTTCCCTTTTATTTTTTTGAGCAGTGTATTTAGTGGACAAGCAGGCAGAGGAATTACTGGGGGAACAGACACAAGCAAACAGATAAGAGGAATAAAAATAAACTAATACAGACACAGGCAGACAGATCACCAAGAACTACAACCAACAGGGAAAACAGACTAAAGCTGGGATTAAACAGAACTTGTAAATGAACAAGGAAATACACAAGGCTAAACAGATAACACAAGACCTGAGGGCTGTTTCACAAAACCAGGATAGCGGATTAAGCCGGGATTTTCCTGATATCCTGGCTGAATGAAGCCTTGACTCAGTTTCATAAAAGCAGTAGCACATAAGTTACCATGGCGATTTATTCTGTGCAGCTAGCCTGCTCCAGACCAGGCTAACAGCCAGGCTTAGCTAATCCTGTTGCCTTACCTGTTCAGTCAGTGGTCACGCTGATCAGAAACCAAAGTGTTTTTTTCAGTCATTCCATGTTCTTATGTAGGCCTATGTGTTTTGCACATTTTTCAGTAGCCTGTATTAAAATTGCAGTTTGTGGTTACAAGATTTCATAATTGAAGAAGATGCATGCACCATACTTTGCACACAAAGAGCATCAGGTTTATGTGGAATGAAAGCACTTGTAAAGAATAAATGAGAAATAAAAGAAAAAGTAACACGGATACAGCAATAAACCAGCAAAAGAAAGTGTGGCAGCCTATAGTGGATCGACTGAATGTGTGAGAAGCTTAAAATATCACAGCTCTTAACTGAAAGTGTCATAATTATAATGTTATATTGTGCCTTAAAGTGAGCCCGGACATTATGTGTCACTCAAGTAACTCACACACACTATGTAGGATTCCTATATCATTTTATAATACTCTCAAATTATTGTCCCACTTCAATAAGGAGGCTATATTGTAAACCAGGGGTATTCAATTAGATTTCAAAGAGGTCTAGTTAGAGTAAAATTCCTGAAGCAAAGGTCCGGAACATCAAAACGACGAACTTGCGTTATCATTCAGTACTATAACCTATAATTGTATCAACACATGTTTTTAGTCAACAACGGACTGTCAAATCAAATAATATTTCAGTCAGTTTTCACATCAAACTGGAGGGATAATAAATAATAACTATTCAAATATTAAATTCTAAATTTAAGTAAACTAAAGTGCCTAATTTTTTGAAAAAATGTAATAAAAAGTGTAGCTTGAAGTGATGAAGTGTAGTCTTAACCAATTTTATAATAAACACTCAACACATCATAACAAATGAACAGCTGTAATGCCTCCTCTTCTCTTTCATTTCCTCTTACAGAGCTACCACTTTCCTACTTTCTGTTGTTCAGTGAGAAACGTGAGCTCCAGCTAGCATATTGGAGATCTATGAGATATTCTGGTTTTGAACTGCCCGTGGGAGGAATGTACATGTAAAAATCTGTACATTCTTGATTAAAAGTCATGTGAAATCTCTTTTATCTTTCGTCTCCTCAATTCGGGTGTGTTTCCAAAACGTCTCTGGTGAATCTCGCGGACTCGACTCACAAGCATCGGTATGCACAGAT
>NC_060162.1:15870839-15962886 GCF_021292245.1 Micropterus dolomieu | reverse complement strand
AGAGAGAGAGAGAGAGAGAGAGAGAGAGAGAGAGAGAAGCTTCCGCCTCAAGAAGGTGGGAAGTGTCACGTTGTTTGCAGCCCCAGCCAATCAGGAGTAAGTGCGCATTGCGATCCTGTGCGGAAGGATTGTTTTATTAAAGGGTTGGTAGTGATCAATGAGCGAGTGGAGTTGTCCACGGTGAAAGTTACTTCATGATGGACAGACTTTCAGCACCACCGGCAGCTCCCCTTTCGTTCCAATCCAAAAACAAAACATATGAGAATGTCAAGAAAGCAGCACCACATTTATACATCAACTTTGCAGATGTTAAGATGCTTTATTGTTGTTTGCTGGTTCCATGTCCCACAGATGATGTAGGCTTATATGTGGAGAGAAACTACTTTAAGACTACAGTGCAGCTGAAGTAAGGAAAGCTTTGTGAGCAAACGGTGCAGCTCTGGCTAAAATCCCACTACAAATATAACAACATAACTCCAATAGCCTACAGCCTAACAACCCTAAGACTAAATTTGTTGCTGCTGCAACCGCCTGGACGTGTGGATGATTGGGTTTCAGCATTTGGTTTATGCCTCCACAGCTGCTCAATCTCGGGCAGTTGGCTGTATTTCCTCAGGGTGATATAACTCTTCTACTCCATTAATAACGCAGCCACCAGCGGTCACATCAATCTGTGGCTGCAGCCCTGGCCACGTAGGTTCTACGGGCCTGCACGGTCACGTGGTCAGCGGCCAATGAGCTGAATGGAGCCAGCGGCGTTTAAATCAGCCGTGACAGCGAGATCCGTGTTTCTTATGAAGTCAATAACCGGGAAATCAGTGAGGAATTTATCAATAGGGCATGGTATTCCATCTGTGAGAATGGCATAATCTCACAAGGCAGAGGTGTAGCCTATTCATGAAGTGATAGGCTATTCAACAACAGTAGTCTAAATAAAGGAGGAAATAACCTTTTCTATGTTTTAAGTCATACTTTTTAAAATCCTATTTTTATGTGTGCACTTTCAATAAGAAGTTACGTATTTTTATTAAAAGTTCAGCTCTTTCTGAAAGTGTAAAAGTGCAGGTCGATCTCCAAAATACAAAACAAAAAACAACCGCAATAACTCTGTATAGTTTCTGTTGATCCTGGTGAAATAAGGGTGGGCTTCACATCCCATGGTTGCAACCTGTTCATGACGTCGAGCCAGTTGTTTTGGTCCCCCTCTGCCCAATCGGAGGCTCCGCTCACATTCTACCGGAGCCGAAATGGATCTATTCATGCAGCGGCTCTGTCCTCCCGTAAGTACCATAACGCCCTTCGTCGGGTGTTCTGTGGTACCCGACTGCTGCTTTAAACGGCAGCACTGACATGGAAACCCCATTGCAGCTGCAGAACGATTTCTTTCCAGAGCGGCAGTTCCAGCACTGTAAGTACCAGCACTACTGCGGGCGGGAGGATCGGGTCGGCAAGCAGCACGACCAATGCTGCACCTGCAATAACTGCACCTGTGATGCGAGAAAAAGCCTCGTCTTTCGCGGGACGTCGCCGACCACTGTGGGAACTTTAAGGACACCTTCGGAAACGTCTTCGAGACAAGGCTGCCAGTACAGCGTCTGCGAGTTCACACCCTCTAGTCATGGTAGTTTATCCAGGCATCATCATCCTCACCATCAGCAACAGCATTGCCGCGATCGGCAGCGGGGCAGCCTGGGCAGCAGCCACAAAGACAGTAACTCCTACAATGAAATAGCCATGAGCAGCTGCAGATATAACGGCGGCGTAATGCGGCCGCTGAGCAACTTGAGCTCGTCCCGCAGAAACATACACGAGTTTGATTCCGAGTCCCAGCCGCTGCAGCCCATATCAGCTGCAGATGCGTCGGACACTTTAGTATCCAAGCCGGAGAATAATTCCACCACCCTGATGCCTTACGCATCGGGAGACGGAGGGGGAGGCTGCGGCCACAGCGGCGGTAAATCGGGTAAAAAGAAGAACCAGAACATTGGGGAAAAGCTCGGACACAGGAGGGCCTTGTTTGAGAAAAGGAAGCGGCTGAGCGACTATGCTTTAATCTTTGGGATGTTTGGGATCGTTGTTATGGTTATAGAGACTGAACTCTCATGGGGAGCTTATGGAAAGGTGCGTATCTTCTCAAAGCCCGTGGTGTTCAGAGTTAATTCTAGTGGCATGTGTCTGTCTGAGCAAGCCATTTAAAAAAACTTATCCCAAAAGAGTTATAGAAAGGCAGCCAGTTTAAATAACAGGTATCAGAAGTCTGGGCTCACTGCAAAGTGTCCCATGTAGTCCAGAAGTCCACTGCTGTCCCACCATGAAGGGGAACCCCAATATTACAGAAACATATCACATTTCAAAATGTGTTACACCTTTATTGCTTGCATGTGTTTCTTTTCCAGATTTTTATGTGTGCAGCTGGTTTACCATATGATAATGTACATTTGTGTCATGATGTTGTGTCTTGTTTGGCTTTAGTGTTGTTGCTCTTTTCCAGGAGTCCCTGTATTCATTAGCTCTAAAATGCCTGATAAGCCTTTCTACAATCATTCTCCTGGGGCTGATTATCATATACCATGCAAGAGAGATCCAGGTAATGTTGAAACACCTTTCTTATTCTTTAACTGTTTATGCTGATGGGTCGCCAGTCTGCTATTTACTAACAGTAAATGTCTTGTCACATTTAAAATGTGGACACACCTGTACTTGACAGGATGTCACTAATAGGTTTATCCAACATGAATATTTTTTGTGAACAACTTTATTTTAATTTTCTTCATTCCCAAATCCATACCGCCCTGTAATTTGCATAAATGACAGTAGACAGTAGACTGATCATCATCTTTTAAAGCAACTTTAACCATTCATTGTACATTTTGATAAGAATTTAGGAACATTATGATAAGATTTAGGAAGATTTAGGGCTCAGTGGGTGAACATAGATTGTCAGCCTCCCCTAAGATGTTCCAACACTTGGACAGTTTTATGACCTTGCCTCGGAGCATCGTTGCATTACTTACAGTTCTCCCTGCGCTTGAGCACTTGTGTCTTTGTTCAGCAGCCACAAAATTAACGGCGCCAATTTCTGCAGGGTGGCCGCATGTTGCCAGAAAGCTTTCATGTATCAGATACTTTTTAGTCTGTCTTTTAATTAATCAACCTCACAGCTCAAGCGTTTTATGAAATTTTGAATGGCACCATGTTTAATCATGTTAATAGATTTTCCTGCTTTCAGATAACATTGTTTTTAATGCCTTTAGCTTGATTGCAACAGCTGATCCAGCTGTTATATGCTGTTATTCAAGATTTAGAATAGGCTTAAGTAAAAAAGAAATATATGACATTTGGACAAAACATTTGGTTCTTGTCTTCTCCGTTAAAAGTTGAATTGGCTACAGTATATTCATCAGCCTTGTTGGTATATTTAGTACTAACAAGTCCCAGGGAAGTATCAGTCATTGAAATAGCCCCACAGTAAAATGTGTCGCCCCCTTCAGATGTGTCATTGTAAACCTTTCTTTATGAGGGATGATGGAAATGCACAGACATTATTACCATATTTCAATGCATAACAGATGTGTTTTCATTTCCCGTGCAGACAGTTCCTAGTAGCTGTTTATAAATTAGTAGCACACTATAAGTTTGCATGAGAGTATCATATTCATTCTTTACCTCCCTCGGCCTCCGCACCTTTTACTGTAATCCTGTGTAAATTATTTATTTCATAAACGGAGCTTTTTCACCTCTTACTTTCCCTGATGCTAAATAATGTTGCAATACAGTGGCAATTAACATACTGCAAAGCTGCGTTTCCTCATTAGCGGGTTTCCATTTATAACAGATTGTGTTAAATTGGTAGTTGAGCCTCCGCTGTGTGTTTATGGTCCATGTTTACAATAAACCAGTTAAATGCTTGAGCACTGACTTGTGCTACATACCTTTGGTCACTGTTTGTGATATATTCTTGTCATGATACAGCAACACACCTGTATTAATAAATATGGTGATGATAGTTTTAAAACGCTTGAATCCTCTGTTTTACACATTGCTTCTGGAGCACCATTCTTTCCTTCACCCTAAGCAAGCTGAAATGTTCATACTAGCTCTAAATCGAGCTTTTCTTCCCATTCCTTTAAGTGTCAGTAGCTGCACATTTACCCCACAGGAAGGCTGTTTCAAACCTCTTTGATCCAGACTCCTCTGACATTCATGTCGATATCCAAAACATTTTTCACCCAAGACAGCTCTATTTTCACGATAAAAACATTTCCTCTTTCGCTGACCTAGAAAACTTTATTAAGGCAATTGTTTACCTCAGAGTTGATTACTGCAATGCACTTTTCACCACATAGCCTCTCTCCACAACCATTTATATACACTGTCATTCAAACGTAGAAGCCTCAACACTCAGAAAACATCATCACGTCACTGCAGTCTCACTCACTCCCTACTGTTTCTCTACAAGTTGATTATAAGGTCTGTCTTCTAATTCATCAAGTCCTCTTTGGAACAAGCTATTAGCAGTTCCTGGAAACTGACTCTGTATTACTATTTAAATGCAATTCATAGTGTTTATACTTCCACTTCCACCACACCAGCTGCTCCTCTCCTTCCCTGCCTGAGGGGCTTTTGTGCCTGTTGTTGCTAGTCTGTCATTACTTGGTTCCTGCAGACTGACATATGTGCTTGCACATGTGCACACTCATACATGCACACAGACAAATTAATTCTCAATCTAGCTTGCTGATGACACACACATGCGCACGCAGTGGCTCTGGATGTGTGTCTTTTATCCTCATATTCTCTGTGCTGTCATTTGCATCTGATAAATGTGACATCACTTCATATGTGTTAAATGTAAAAATCAACCTGATTGTTACAGCTCTATTGTTTATTAGACCACTCCTGCCAGGTAAAAAAGCCATGTCTTTCAATCTCCATGAACCTAGTTTGTAACACTTACTGTTAAAAGAGTGCTCCACTGATTTAGCATTGCTTCAACAACACTCATGGACTTATGGTGGACGGTTTACAAGAAAAATTTTTTAAAAAATTAAAAAAACATCTTTTTTTTATTCCACATATTCTTTTTTTTTCCTTCTTCCTCAAACAGCATGATTCTGCCACTGTGCCTACTACAGTCCAACTCGACCAGTGACAGTTCAGCTGGAGAGTGTGTTATGCCAGTAGCAGCTAATGTAAGGCAAGGCAAGTTTATTTATACAGCACCATTCAGACACAAGGCAATTCAAAGTGCTTTACAGGGGCATAGAAATACATTAAACACAAGACCTTAAGAAAACATTAAAACTGCATTTAAAAGACAATAAAAACTAAATTTAACAGAAAGGAAAAAGAGATTATGTATCTAAGCCGGAGTAAAAAATAAAGTTTTAAACCCTGATTAAAATGAGCTGACTGTTTAAGCAGACCTCAGGTAGTCAGGAAGCTTGTTCCACTGGAGCAGAGAAACTAACAGCCGCTTCACCTCGCTTGGTTTTGATCATGGGAACAGAGTAGACCTGTTCCAGATGACCTGAGGGGTCTGGAAGCTCCGTAACGTACAAGTAAATCATAAAAGTATTTAAAAACGGTGGAGTGTTCTGTGTGTCAAATATGACAAAAAGTGGTTCTGCAATAAAAGTGCCTAACCCAGCTTTAACAAAACACAAACCCACTGACTAATTGACTCCGTATGAGGTATTATAAACTGGCTTTAACACTCTATCTACTGCTGTGTTATTCAGCGTAATGTCATGGTGTGTGACCTCCACTTGTATTTGTGATATTACTAGAGTGCTATTTCTGTAGGGTACTTTTCCATGTGGGGAATGTTGCTCCTGCAGTGAAATAGATTATGCATGCACATCCATGTGTACTCACAGATGCCTGTCAGATATAGAAGCATATAAGTCAGGATGATGAAATATTTCCCCACCACTTCTAGCCCCTTAAAACTGATTTACCTGTCAAACACAGTAAAGGTGGTGCCCTCGTATTTTTATTGGGTATAACAACAGGAAGTTTTACTCCTCAGAGTGTCTGAAAACTCAAAAGGTCAGGTCAGCCCGGACAGATGTTGGACACCATTTGAATTGTTTAGGGATCGCTGTGCTGCATTGGAAGTGATGGCTGACCTACTGAGCTGAGTGCATTAACAGAGAGTGATGGAGTTTACAATGAGGAGAAGTATTATTAATGTTTAATCCTCCTTTGCACACACTGATGTTGCTCAGTATCTTTTTATACTTCTCCTTGAAGTGTTATCAGCCTGATTAAGTCCCCATGATGTCTTTTGTTGACAGCTGGCGAGCCGCCCCAGGATGTTTTAGACTTTTTTTAGTTTAGCCGAGTTTGCTGTGTTGGCAGGCAGTGACTTACTGTACAGGGGAAATGGAGAGGTTAGAGTCTGTAGCTGCTTCATGACTTTGATTTGTCATTGTCAAAGTCTGTCTGGGAGCATCTTTCTGCTCTCTCTGCTAAGATGGTTGATGAGTTCACCTTATTCCCAAACAGACAGAAACTGACATTTTGAAAGTTTTCTCTTCTTGTGACATCAAAGACTCTTCGCCGAGGGGCATTTGTGTTAAGGCCATTGCTATGTCGTTGTACCTTGTGATGACAGTTCTGCTGAGTTTTCTTAAACTAATGCAAACTGCTTTGGGCGCTGTTCTGTCTTTGATGTGTACGTTTGTGATAAAAGTCAGTGCTGATGTTTCACAGTCACACGGTATTACATTTTACAATCTGCAGAAAAGATAAAATAACAACACATCACCCAAACTGTGCCAGCGAATCTTGCCAAAGTCAAACTTGGCCGTGCTTGTCAGACCGCCCCTGGGTGGTGTATGTGTCAGAGATATGGTGTAACTGCAGGAGATGCTCTGCATTTCTCACAGTGAAATCTGTCCTCTACCTGAGACTCCAGACTGGAGTCAGATAACCACCACTGGCTGGTGACCTCAATGTTTTCACTGAACATGCAGGCGTTCAAGGGCAGAGGCACTCAGCCTCCCAAAGAGTCGAGAATCCTCAAAATGATTTATTGACGGCATTCACTAAATTGTGCTCTGGGTGTGGCTTTAAACATGCAGACGATTTTAGATTGAAGCGGCTACACTTTAAAGAAGGAACGATTTATATGAGCTTTTACTTTGGCTCAGAGAGGTTTTACTTTGCTTGTATAGAATAATGCATATGCAAATGTGAGACTTAATTTCAGAAACAAAAGCAAACTGAAACTGCAACAGCTTCAGATTTACTCAACAAAGTGGCCTCTTAGTGGCTCACTTTGATATCATAAATAAAGTATTGCATTAATGTCTACAAGGGCTGAACCCCTCAACCTAATTCGCTAATGAGATTGAGCGATTTCATTCTCAGTGACAAGATATATGTTCCCCTCTCCACATTACACAGATTAAATATTGAGCTGGACTCCATTAGTTATATTGAGTGTAGTGAAACCAGTAACCAACCCAGCTAGCATAGCAGGTGAGCTCCTCTGAGACTGCACAGCGTAGACCCAGGACAGGGGGAAGGCAGGGAATGATCTCAGGACATAGTCTGCTGTACATGAAATGTTGTAACATGAAATATTCCCATGATGGGGGAGGGCATTTACTCTTACGGATTAGACTGTATTTAGTCAGAAACAAGCTGGATGTCTGACAGAAGCCAGTGATGGCTGGATTTGCTCACCGTATTGGCTGTTTGTTCTCTGAGATGTGTTGTACAATGCAGGGGTTTAATGTGTGTGCTTATGAACTTTATTGTCACTGTGAGAATATAACTTTTTTGGAAAGTTGGGTTAGGATATGCATATATAGGCACAAATATGTGCATGTGTGTGTCTTTTAAAATAAAATAGTGTTGATAAGGGCCAGATTAAAGAAGATAAATAATTCATAAAGAATGACTTAAAGGATCAGTTCAGCAATAAAAAAAAACATACTGGTTTCCATATTAATCTACATGAGGTTGACTTTTAAGATTTGGATCATTGTAATGATCCCTTCATTTTTCATCTATCACCATCATCAGGTCAAAAATGTAACAATAATTTGGTTTATCACCAAATACTTGCGAAACGAATGACTTTCCCTTCACCCACTGTTGTACCCTACTTTCTGTTTAGTGCTAACTAGCAAATGTTAGCATGCTAACACGCTAAATTAAAATGGTGAACATGGTAAACATTGTACCTGCTAAACATCAGCATGTTAACATTGTCATTGTGAGCATGTTAGCATGTTGATGGGTTTAAGCATTAAGCTCAAAACACTGCTGTGCCAAAGTACAGTCTCACAGTAGATAGCATGGCTGTATGGCTGTAGACGGTCCTGCTTAAATGTAATATTTTAAAACTGTGAGCACCACAAACAAAATTCAATTCACCTGCATGCCAGGATTCCACTGGAGCTTAGTTGGTTAACTGACCCTTTAAGTAACTAAATCAGCTTACATATTCTCCAAACTGTCCTTCTATCATCTATTTAGCATGTACATTTCAGCTTCAAATTGGTTTTCATTCATATATATATGAATGAAAATATATGAAAATACAATAAAACAATTGGTCACTAAAAATTTACTTGACCAACACAAATTAAATATGAGCACAGATAATTCATGTTGCTTTAAACACTCACATATCATAGTGCTGATTGCCTGATTGCAGTCTTGTAAGATGCTTTCAACTTGTTTTAACTGTGGTTACTTGTTACTGTGGTCACTTCAATTGAAAATCCCTTTACTTTCTGTGTTTAAATTATTTGCAGCCTCCTGTTACTAATTTAAAAGTGTCCTGTCTGATCAACTGTCTGCTTTTATGCCTGCCTCTCAGTGCCTTCCTCTATATCATATTTTGATATGATTTAAAACACACAGATGTAGTTTCCTCTCTGTCAAAACTGTTGGTTCTTCTGCTAGCATGGAATATTTGATGCTCTGAGGTAAAGGACTCTTGAGGATTGTATTTCAGGTCATCCATTACCATAATTGCTTTTACCCACCAAGTAGGCTTTCCTTATGCAACCTACGTTTAAATGTTTAATTACATTGTTTTGAGGTAACAAACTTTGTAACTGCTTTTAACTGGACAGGGTGTGTTGTTTAAAATGTAAAATAAAACGCTGCTTGTGCTGTGTGTAAACAATAGATTTAGCTGCTTTCAGAGCCCTAATTCTGTAAGTAAGAAACTGTTGCAGAGTGGAGTCACAGCTTGTGTTTCCGTGTCTACATTACACTCTCTCGGAAAGCCGAACAAGACGAGCTGTGGTTAGAGTTACACACTTCTCTGACAGATGTCAGTTTGTTAAAGGAGCTCAGTGTCACTCATTTGATATGAACAACCGCCTCTGAAAATTTAATTCATGTGTTTTCTGTGTTTGGGGGAAACTTTGATTGCAGCTTTTAAATAAATATAATTGAGGCTTTGTAGGAAAGTTGTACCGTTTGGTCAGGGATATGTGTTGGTTGTATCTTGTTCTGTTTGTGTTGTGATGTGTCAGCTCGTTGACAGTTTAGTTTATATTTCTTGTACAGTGGCAGTTGGACATATAATTGGCTCCAAATAATAAGCGTGCAGTGTTTGCTGTTGTGGGTTCAGTGCGGTTTGCGTGTTAAAGCGAAGTGGGCGGCTTCAGTGTCAGAGGACCTTCAAAGCTGTCAAACTGTAGTATGTGGAGCATTCATGTATGTCTGCGAGAAAAGTGGCAGCGCACAGAATTATGGATTTTTCCTATGTGCTTTCTTTGTCCTTGAGTTGAACATGTTGAATAGGGGCTTTCTTTTCCACGTGAGAAATATGACTGTTTCAGCAATTCAGTTTTATGTAACATATCACTGCTGAATTTACAATCTAGGTCACTGATCTCATTAGCCCTCCAGGACTGGGACAGATTTTTACTTCTATAATGAGAAATTCCAAATTAAACTAAATGGATGCTAGTTGGAAAGATGCCGAGTCGTGATGTGTGCCTCCAGTGTATGAACATTTTATTTCTCATTGAATTAAACTGCAGTTTTGACTGATAAAAGTATATTTTAGATTTAAACAGCTAAACGACTATACAGAAATTATTGGAGTGGGGAGAGTGAGGGGGAACACCCACCCCTTTAATTTCTCAACTCTGATTTCAGAGCTTAATATGTAAATGCTCTGTATGTTTGAACCAAGAGCTACTAAATGAACTATTATTACCACTGTTACTGAACGGTGCACATCCTGCAGCTCTGTGGCTACTGAGGGGCCTCTTCACAGTCATATTTTAGCTTCACTCATTACTGAAACAGGTTGGTTTGTGCCGGAAATGCATTAAATATCTTTATATGATACATTTAACTTAACATTAGTTCTGTTATAATGTAGAATAAATGCTCCTAAGAGAGATAGTGTTCATTCCCTAATGACTCTGATGATTATTGAAAACCAGCATATTGACCCCACTAGAAACTAGAAAATAAAGCCTTTATACCTGATTGAGACATTGTTTGTCCTCTGCATATGGCATGTATCTAGTACTAGATGTATCTAGTAAAACTTTTTAAAAGTAAATTCTGCAATGAAAGGATGAAATGAAATATAAATCTGGGCAATGAAAGAGTTAAAGACTGGCAGGTGTTTGAGGAGTGGAAAAAAGTCCAAACTACACGATTTAAACATTAACGATTAGCTGAGCTGAAAGATGTACTGACCTTGGCACAATTCCATTTCTAGAGATGCTAAACTGTAAGCAAAAAACATGGTACTGCATGTGCATATTTTCATTTTAAATCCTGAGAAGTCATTGGACATTGTATAATTCATTACTAAGCATATTAAGGATGTTTCTAACAAAATGTAATCATGTGCAGTTTTCCCCCCTCTCCTTTAAAGAGGCTTCTGCTCTCATGGCAAAAACAGCCACAAGGAAACCTCGCTCGTATTTGCTGACAGCCACATTTTGTGAAATATCTCCTGCTGGTTGTGACGGCCTGTACGTAGGCAGAGGCCTTGAGGTGATTGAATGGAAAGAGCAGGAGCAGCTGTGGAAGAAATATCAGTGTCGCGTGTTAAAAAGAGGAATTATTTGACAAAGGGGAAGCTAATACAATTTAATAGCATTTAATCCTCAACCTACACCAGCCAATATAAAACTGAGAGGAGTAGATTGTGATAGTGTATCTACGACTATAAGCATGATGCCTGTGAACAAGCTGGTGATGGCGGTCAAGGGCTCAGCCGTTAAATCAGGGTGAATACACTGAGCAGTGAATCTTCTGACTGAAGATAACTGTAGATTGGATTGAAAATGATGAAGAGGAGGGAGCAGCAGCAGAGGTGACCATGTGAAGAAGCTGCTGTACATGACAGAGGACAGGGTGGAGAAGAGTGATGAGGGGTGCTGAAATCCACCCACGCTGAAGTCCCCAGTGGAACGGCCTACCTTCTGGTCGGGGTGGCCAGGCGACCAGAACTTCATGCTAATGTGGAGGCGGCAGATGTTCTCATCAGTATAACGCTTTGAAGTTGAAAATGCTTACTGCATGCTGCTAATGTAACACTTATTTTTTTTTTTTTTATTCAAGGAGTCTGAAAGAGAGAGAGAAACAGATTCTGGGAAACATTTGTGGCAGACTGCAGTCCTGGAGTAGTGGAGACACATGTGTAAACAGACAGCACATCATATGCTACAAATCACATACTTTACATTACTTCTTAAATTTATTGTATAATTTTACATCCCAGAACCCATGGTAATGTCTTCACATGTCAAGTCAAAAACCGTTTACAATGATATACTATATATGAAATATATAACATATATGAAATGTAGCAAATCCTCTCATTTGAAGAGAGTGTTTGACATGTTGTCACTGTTTCTGGTTGAAATTGATGATCAAAATACCAGCAGATTATTTTTCTGCCACTCCCCTAATCACTTAATTCAGTAATTGTGTCACCTCATTTTGAGTCACTTTCCATCCATTCACTCCATCCATTTCACTTTAAAATGAAAATCAAACTTAAGAACGTACCATACAGAAATGAATCAGAACAGATGGCTACCTAATAGGCATGACAGAACACATTAAAACATTTAAAATACCATGGTGTTCTTTGGAAAATCTATTCAGAAAAAAACAAAGGCTGAATATTTCAGTGTTGCAACCTTCATCAGATGCCCTTGAACATATCTGAGGGCTTTCTTTGGTGTAGTTTCCTCCCCTTATCATATAAGTTATTTATTATTTTCTTGGGCTGCATCTCCCCCTAATGTTGATATGGATCAATGTTATTCTCTTGAAAATGGTCTAAACTAATGGTGTTGTATATATATATCATTTGTCTTAAATGAGGAAAAAAACAACATGGGGAAAAAAACTGCTATGGTCTTTAAAAAATGTGACTCAAAAATGTGATTCAATGACTCGAGGCCATTTGTGACTTATTGTTTAATGGAGTTTAATGATTTCCTGTAGCTTGCTGTGTCACCATGATGAAAATGTTAGATGTTTGTTACCCTTCATCAGCCTCACCGTGGTCTTTCCTTGCAGTTATTTATGGTGGACAACGCAGCTGATGACTGGAGGATAGCCATGACATATGAGCGCATCTTCTTCATCTGCCTGGAGATCCTGGTGTGCGCCATTCACCCCATCCCAGGGAATTACACCTTCACCTGGACGGCACGCCTGGCCTACTCCTACGTGCCATCCAAGACGGATGCGGATGTGGACATCATCCTGTCCATCCCCATGTTCCTGCGGCTATACCTCATTGCTCGTGTCATGTTGCTGCACAGCAAGCTCTTCACTGACGCCTCGTCCCGCAGCATCGGTGCACTCAACAAGATTAACTTTAATACACGCTTTGTGATGAAGACCCTCATGACCATCTGTCCCGGCACTGTGCTGCTGGTCTTCACCATCTCGCTGTGGATCATCGCTGCATGGACTGTGAGAGCTTGCGAGAGGTGCCTGGATCAGTTTCTCACGCTACGCTGCACTGCTGAACATGAAACATAGATAAGGCGTAAAAACAGATGATGCACACACTTCTTAGCTCACTCTGTGTCTGAGCATCAAGATAGAAATAATATATTCAAGTATAACCCTGCAGTATACATTTAATCTTATGGATAGTACCTCATGTAGTTTTTAAAAAAATGAGAATTAGTTACAAGGTGAAGCTGGAGTACACCAGTTTCTTCAGAGGCATGAAGGTTGGTCAACCTATTGCATTTATTATTTATTACAGGTACCATGACAACCAGGACATAACCAGCAACTTTCTAGGAGCCATGTGGTTGATTTCAATCACATTTCTTACCATTGGATATGGGGATATGGTCCCAAACACATACTGTGGGAAAGGAGTCTGCCTCCTGACTGGCATAATGGTGAGAAAAGCAGGATGAGTGCTCAATTTTTATTAATTTTTTTTTGCCAGTTAATATTTATAGTAGATATAATAGTGTTGAAAGACTGGCAGAAAGTAACCAATATGCTACTAATATTTCATGACTGGAAAAAAAATAGTTGACAAGCAACTGAAATAAGTAAAAATCCATGTTGTATATCTGTGCCTGTCAATTCTTGTTATTTCACAGGGCGCTGGCTGCACTGCCTTGGTGGTGGCTGTGGTGGCAAAGAAACTGGAATTAACCAAAGCTGAAAAACACGTCCACAATTTTATGATGGACACCCAGCTAACAAAAAGAGTAAGAGAAAAGCTCTGCTTTCATTTATTTTGACATCACGGATGTTTTACCTTTCTGCGTTCTTGACCACTTGTTTCCTTTTGTTTTTTGCACTTTAGGTGAAAAACACAGCTGCGAATGTTCTCAGGGAGACGTGGCTCATCTATAAGAACACCAAACTGGTGAGGAAGATGGACCACGCCAGAGTCAGGAAGCACCAGAGGAAATTTCTCCAAGCCATTCACCAGTAGGTACCCCGCCACTCATGTTGGGTTAACACCTTTCAACCAGCAGTGTATTCACCTGATTTCCCGATGCAACACCAACCTGAAATCTGAATTGTTTGACACCTGTAGCAAAAATATGTGCTCATATTATTGAAGGATCTTGCACTTCATGACCATGTTTCACCTGACTTGACTTACTTTAAATGTGCAGATGTGATCATGATCATGATTCTCCATAATACGGAGTGGTAAAATATGCAAAGGAACTACGTTTATGTAAATAGTTTTCACTGATATACTAAATATTCTTGTAATCTACTTACGTTGAAAACAGAGTAAGAATTGTCAGTATGAAAGTTGCATATTTTATCTGTGTAAAATGGCATTTTCTCTGAATGAGAATTGGTAAACTTCAGTCTTTCAGCAGCCTTCCTCAAAAAAATACAAATTTTACCTTGAAATATTCTCAAGTTGCAGAATTCACAGCAGTATGGTATTGATCTCTCTCACCTTTTTTTGTCAGATTGACTCTTGTGTGTCAGCTTGCATGCCTGACCTCGGGGCTGACACATCTGGGGTTTCTACTTTTCTAGCTGCTGGTCAGACACGTACCTGTCAGCTAGTCTTTTAGTGGGCCCCCGAGGACCCCCGAAGTGCTATCTAACTCCAAAACAGGATCGATTTTAGCCTCAACTCGCTCTTGATTTTCTTCAACCTACAGTGCTTACAAGCACATCCAGTCTGTGGCTTCTTTCATTAACTGGTAATCAACTCAGTATTAAAATACGTAACTATGTTTAATGATGGTGTTAGCGTGTAGCTAAGGTGTCCCCTTTTTGTTTGTTTGTTTGATTTCTATGGTTTTATGTATGTAAATGGATCTTTGTGGTCTCCAGAGTGCAACTTGGATTTGCTCATGAATCTTTTAAACATACATTTATGTTTTGGAGATGTCTAATTACAAGGTAGAGGAATACACAAAGTGTCTGCTGCTGCTGCAACCCGCATCCTGATTTGTGCCGTTTAATAGTATTTTGTCATGGTTGCTTTGTCGAGTCATTATGTCCTTGCTGTCGTATTCAGGCAATCCGCAGCGGTGATGACAACGTCTCATGTCCACCTCCTGTTCTTTAGGACAGCCTAATAATGGAAATCCCTCGGTGCTAAAGCTAAATCTATAAAGAACCAGATTCTGTTGGAAAAAGTCACGTCCAGCTCTGTGTGTAAGAACAACTACTCAGCATGGTGTTAACATCCTCCCGTCACACCTTTATCTTACAAAAGATTGTGTTTTGTTCGTAAGGTAGTGTTTTTACAGGCCTTCTCTTGGAGAGTTTTAAGAATTGCCTATAGCCTATGTGCCGGGTGTGATACGCAAACTCTGGATTGAGATGAATATAGGACTGGAAGTGGCCTGACAGCGAGCAGATTGCTCATGTGGCAGGTTGGATAAGGCCTACAGCCATCCTTGACCTGTCATGGGGCGATAGTAAACATCAAATCAGATATAATTGTGCCCGTTTCCTCTGGGCAAACGCTGCATCACAGTGTGAAAAACTTTCTCAGAGGTCCTCATCAGTCACTGTAAAGGATGGGAGGCGTAAACAGTTGTTAAATACAGCCATAGACGCTTTGAGGCACAGTCTGTGTTGGTGAATGTTTACTGAAGTTAACAGGAAGGTTGTTTTGATTTACCGTGTTTCTGATAACCAGGACTAGTGTGGAGGGGGGAAAAGGGATTAGACTCAGAGAGCAGGCAGAGCAGCAGCCACCACAAACAGTCCAAACACAGAGAGAGATATCACACAGGAAGAAATAAGTCGAGAATAAATTGTTGCTGCTGTTCGGAGGTGAAGTGACAGTGTAGAGGTGAGGGTTACAGCAGCCGGACCTGAGCAAACAGATTTTGCCATCTGAATATGTTTATCTGATGTTGTAATAATTCATTTGTCTACTTCATGTTTCCTTTTTTTCCTGTTTGTGTCGACACAATGCAATAGAGCTCGAAAGTAAGTCTTCGCCTCACACGTAGATTCAGATCTGTTGTGTGCATGCTAACAAGAGCTTGTCCTTGAGCCCAATAATGTGACTAAAAAATTACACTCCCTCATTTGATAAGTGAAATTCATGCCACAGAAAAAGATTTCAGTGTACAACGTTTGAATTGCTCCACACGACACCACCACCAGATTATTTAACTTAAGCTGCGACAAAGGTCTCTTATTAGATGTCTGTTCAGTAGCATGTCAATTTGATGAAATACACATTAGTCTCACTTTTTTCATTCAATATTCAACATTTTGTGTTGCAAACAAACTGCTTTAAACAAACAGCACCAACACCTTTTACCTCGTATTGAGCAGACACACGCTGCACATTGTAAACACGCCCACAGATGCATATTAAGTGAATTTCAATTATCGGTGATGGAGGGTGTTTTTCTTTCCATTTCTGCATGGATGTGATGAGAATTTGATCTTTAATCAGAAAGCCACTGATTAAACTCCAATCAACTGTGCTTTCACGTACCGAAGGATGACAACTAGAGCTCTACAGGAGACAGACCTGCAGTAGCACAAGTATATCATTTATAATATCCCTCGAGTCTTGTTATACAACTTAGCAGTCATGCTCATACAGATCAGGGCTCAGGGTCATCTTTCGGCGTGTGGAACCATTGTTACGCCTGTTACTACATTACAGCCACATTTCCTCCATTTCTCTGTTGGATGACATAGTAGCAAGAGATGCTTATTCAGTGTTATCATGGCTGGTAAACAGCATAATAACACGGACATACAGCTGTCATGCATCTCTGCACTAAGAAGAATTAGCAGCGGACAAAGTCCCGAGGTCATTTGGATTATACGTTTTACCACACCGCAGGCATGTTGTTGATGTCTTACAGTATGTCTTAGGCCGTAACTGCTGTTAAGTCAAGTGTCTCGGTGCAGTCAGACCATCCCATTTGGGAATGCTGTCCCTTTCCATCCACAAGGTTGAAGTGCCAGGAGCAGGACAGTGAGTGCTTGTTAGCTCAGAGATCAGTGGATTGGAGAAACGGGAAAGTGACCTGAGAGGAAGGTCAGGGTAAAGCCTCCCAACAATCCCATTTGAGCCTGAGAGGCTGCAACTGTGACCGACACCGTGAAGTTGGCAGAATGGCCCGGGGGGGGAGGGCATGGGGGGACAGGCTGCAGAATATGTACCCTGTCCATTACACTGAAGAATAATTTGCATTTCTTTCCACAATGAGGTAAACGGAGGTCATGAAAAAAGAAAGCAAGTCAGGAGGGTAAAAAATATGGTGCAGCACTAACAGAGATTGCCTTAACTGATTTAGTGGGGTACTGAAAAGCTTAGCATTGCCGTTTCCCCCTGATGAATAGCAAGCAGATTTAGAGTGCCCATTCAAAAGGAGAACTGCTCACAAAGAGTGATTGACTGAGGGAAAGAGACATGTTGAATATAAAAGACAGGGCAAGTAGTCTTCCTCGTCGTGACCTCAAGCTGCTCTGTGCTTCGACCTGACCGATCTGACAGCTATTGGTCATCCAACTGTGAAATGTATAATTATAACAGGTCTTACATCAACTGCAAAACTATATAACATTGAATATCTGTTATCTTTCATCATTTTATATGCCTTCTCTTTTCTTTCATTTAAATACCTGAATAACAAAAGTGCTGTTTTGCAGTAGTATACAGTACCTGTCTGTAGAGTCTGCTCTGTATGAAGCATTTCGATTCCTCAGTTGTCAGGACATCTTGCCTTGCCTGTAGTTTCCTTTAGTGACTAGTGTGGCACCCTCTGTTGGTCTAACCTGTCATCTTCGCTCCACATCTGCCTGTCTTCAGGAAACAGAGAAATTATCCTGCATTGCATGAAAATGGGTGTATCTTAGCAGACTCCCCAAGGGCCCCTTAAATCCCTTCTTGATCTTCATTAGTTTGCCTCCGATTCACACCCAACCTAATGATCACCTCACTCTTAAAACTGCATTCATGTCTCAGTTAGTTTTATGGTTTTTAAAAATGATCTCATCAAAATCTGAAACGTTGGCAAACTTGTCGTCATGATGTGATTCTGTGTACTGTGCTCGGATTAATTTAGCATGCGTGGGTGATTCGGGGGGGGGGGGACTCTCTAATATCTTGAAACCATGTGTGGTTGACTCGCTACAATACTGCACAGTTGCTGTTTTTGAACCCCCTGAGAGGACGAGTAAAAAAGCTTTAGAAGCCCAATTAAACAGGAGATGTGAATTATTTAGGCATGTTGTATGGAGTAGGTGAGTTATTTTTGCAGACTTTACAAGCAGGATTTTTGATGATATCTATAGTGGGCTATATCGCAGGCAGTTTTATCGCACAAGTTAAAAAGAAAAGATGTTGCCTTTTATGACTTTCATTTAACAAGTAATCTATAATTTTATATTCATGATGCAAGATCAACAGGATTGCTTTCAAATTGTGAAGACCTTCTCAAATCTGATGTCACTTTTTAATGTTGAAATTGGAAAACACGCAGTATGTGCTGATAACTGCTTCAGTTGCTATGTTTACTTAAAATATTGTTTGATATCTGTGGCTTTTGAGTGACTAAGTAATTGATTAACTTAAACAGAGAAAAGTTGGTTTAACCAGAGGCAGAACTTTAAAGATAACAATGGACCTTTTTTTTGGAGTTTTATAATCTGATATGTCAAGTTAGCCAGGACTTGATAAATTGTGTTTGCATTCATAGGTGATCTGATACTGTAAAAGTCCTCCTCATTCCTTTAGTATGGTTGTATGTGTTGGTTGAGCAGGACATAAAGCTGGTCTCATTCTCCTCAGTGGCAGCTCTCCCCTCCTATGGTCTCCTTTCCACTTGCATGCGGCTCAACCGAACAGACTGACCCCTGCATTTTCTACACACATCCTGTGCATGTCCTAGGAGTGTGTACTCCGTGTGTATGCCTTGTGTGTGCACAAATTTAATGATAAAATACTGGTAGTGGTAATTTATTGGGTTCTGAATGGTCTTGTGTTCAGATTGAGAAGTGTTAAAATGGAGCAACGCAAGCTGAATGACCAAGCAAACTCACTAGTGGACCTTGCTAAGGTAAGCTAGACTAACAGTCTACCGCTGCATTGTACATTAGGACAGACAACTATGCTGATAAGTTTCTTTCCTTTGTGTGATTGACCTCAGTGCATGCTAGTTCACTCGCTGAATTAGTTGTGTTTTCCAATATAACCAAAGTCTACAGGTGTCAAATAAACAGACAGGCTGTTCACAAGGTGATTAAACATAAATCTGTGTGATTCTGGTTGTCTGCACTCACCTCAGATCCTGGTCTTTTGGGTTTGAAATAATAACTTCATTTTATTTTACAGTGTAAACTACTATCCCCGGGACATGTTCTCTTGAAAATTACTGAATGAGAGTAACAAGAAACTCCCTTTTGTGTCTGCGCCGGTTTTCACTTTATATATTCTCTGATGTTTGCCTCTAGATGCACTAAACAGAAGTTGACAAACCTTAGGGAAAGACCAGGCTGCGTGCCAGCCTGACACAGCAAAAACAGTAACCTGGGAAGGGAGACACTGTGATCTGATGATTCAGCCAGAAGTAAAGGCAGAGAAGGAGAGGAGAGAAAGGCAGAGCACTATGACATTCAAACGTATACCATTGTCAAACTGGATTCAGGCCAGCGTATCATGAAAGGTATTAGTTAATATTGCCCAATTGCCTTGTGCTGTTAAACGGCAGGGAGAGTTGGGATGTGACATTGGCTAAGGTGGCTTATAGCCAGTGCCACTCAGCAGGATCTGTAATCTTTGTTATAAGAGTCTATTGCCATAAGAGGGCAGTGTAGCTTCATTGTCTTCATGCTCCCAGTGGATAAATGGAGCTAAACAGAGCTGAACATATAATTGGCAGCAGCTTCGCCACTGCAGTGCAATGTGGAATTCCTCAGATCACAGTGTATCCCCTTAATTCATTATCTCTTCTCCAGCCTAATACAGGATGTGGCTTTTCATTTAATGTGATGTAAGCGATGTGCTGTTTAGGTGAACGTCGTTTCTTTCCACAGCAGTTTCTTCTCTTTGCCATTTAGGCTGAATTACATGTCCACAAATTGCAACAATTGCTCCCTCAAGCTGCTGTTCGAAACAATCTCTGCCCCTCTCCTCTCTCTCCTTCACTCATTCTCTTGTCCACAAATGGGCTGAGAGTGTCATTTTTAGGTTTTATTGTACAGTTGAAGTGGATCTATAATAACTGTGTATATTCTTGCTCCATCAGTTTTAACCTCTATTTATGATATTTGTTCCCTCGTGACTCACTAGGCCTCTTTTACTGGTCTCTAGCATTTGTCGTCACTATTTAATGTGTTCTTTTTACATTTCATGATTTACAGATGAGGCCCAGACTTGGGCTAGTTCGGCTCCACAAAGGCCTGTGCCTGGACGCAATTTTTTTAGCAAGAGGAAAATTAAACATGTATAAGATAAAATATCCATACATTTAAGTATTTCATGAATATACATTTATATTTTAATAAATGTGAAATTGCATTTATTATCCACTGAAAAATCTGCGCATGACAAGAAATCAAGGATTATTAGAATAGTGTTTATGTAAGTAATAAACACACCTTTGTCTCCACTTGCTGTCAGGCTGAGTCAATGCTACTTTAGTTCTCACTGATTCACATGAACAACCTATCCCATTATTCCCGCCTCAAATCAGAAGAGAACAAGGTAAGTGATGGATGGCGTCGCCTCTAGGCTGCCAGGGATTATTAGTCCCACGCTGAATAATAGCTCAGAAACTGCAGCATCACTCCCACACCTCATCTGAAATGTGACATGGATGGTGTGCTGTTGACTATTTTTGAAGACTGAAAACCAGCGGCTGCAGTATAATTTTAAAGGTCTGTGTACAGATGTTTGATCCATCAAAAGAGCAGAAAGCATCATGTAACATCAGCAGGCACCTTTCCTGTCACCTGCAGGTCACCGGCTAATGTACTCTCGTCTGTATGCAACATGAACTCTTGAAAACTGGTCAAATAAAATATACCCTTCTCAGCTGCTCGGTCTTAATTTGGATTTTTTTTTATCCTCTCCCTAAACTGGAGAACAATGGGATAGTTGCTGGGAAATTGCAGCCTAAATGGATAACATAACCTCAATGACAGACAGTACCATAATAAAAGCATTTACTTTGACTCGTAATATTTAAATGGTCAATTTGGCTGGGTTTTCATGTTAATAACTGATATTTTCTTTGCTCTACTAAACAGTATTGGCATTTTGTGTTAGATGCTGAGATTATAAGATACATTCACATTTTTTCAATTTATCTTAAAACAATACGCACATGCCAAGATGTGCATTAGAGCGGTTTTTGTCTGCTGTTATTGTTTTTCCTGTTCATAGGGGCCACAAAGAGATCCCCTCTCAAAGTGACTTCAATGTAAGTGATGGGGGGACAAAATTCACAGTCCTCATGTAATGCATTTCAGAATTTAGTCAAAGCTGATATGAGGTTTCAACAGTCTGAATCTATTTGTGTTGCTGTCCCTCCACCGTAGATCAGCAAGCAAATACTGTCCACTGAAGCACAAATATGGAACTAAAATGTAACTTTGGAGGATACCCACTTGATTTGTCTATCGCAGTTCGCTGAAGCCGCATATTGGCTTCAAACGAACTTTGAGATGTATTTTTACACAGTATAAAGACTGTGGATTTTGTCCACATCACTTACACTGAATTTGCTTTAGAAAGGGATCTCTTTGTCCCATTACAGAGAAAACAAACAATTCCAATGACTAATACCTCTTTCAATGTACATTTGAGCATGTGAGTATTCAGACAGACTTCAAATGTGAACCTCTCCTTTAATTCTGTTTGTGTCAGACAGTAAAGAGTTGGTAATGGCTGCTTTATTTATAGGTCTTCAAGAATGTGTTGAGAAAGTGAATTTATTAATGTGAAATTCACAGCCTCTATTTCTTTCCTCTCCTTTTCAGAACGACCTCAGAGCACTTGCATATTATTTATTGAAATATTGAGAAGACTGGTTTTTTTAATCTGTAATCCTGTGTGTTATTGATGGATGCATACACTAAATACAAAAATAACACCAATGTGGAAAGTGATCTTGTTAAGTGTGTTCCCTCTCCCCTGTTCCAGACTCAGAACATCATGTATGACATGATATCGGACTTGAATGAGAGAGGAGAGGACATGGAGAAGAGGATCGCCCTGCTGGAGACAAAGCTGGAGACGCTACTGAGTAACTTGCAGGCTCTGCCAGGTCTCATCAGCCAGGTCATCAGCCAGCAGCACAGGGACTTCCTGGAGGTGCAGCTCCAGCCTTATGACAAACACAGCCCTGAGCGCTCACAGTCAGTGTCCCGGCGGAGGTCGTCCTCCACAGCACCGCCCACCTCCTCCGAGAGCAGCTAGAGTCCAAGGGGAATGCCTCCAATGAAGACTTTTGCCATCATATGGCCGAGTTGCATTTATCGTAAAGCCTTATGGTTTCAATAAGTATTATCCAAATTCTGATGACAGAATCCAAGATACTAGGGACAATGCATTTTAATGGATAACTTCATGCTGTTATTTGTTTTTTATTACCTCAAAAGATGTTGTTATCCTTGCTCTGGTGACATGACCACAAATAATGGCACTTCCCTCAGTAGAAACTAAAAGGCCTATCGATGGGGCTATGATAAGAGCTCTACTCCATCTCTATGCAGAGATAGCCAGTTTTAGGTGGCAAGGTTACCATGTGTGAAACTATTGCACTAAAATAGTGCTTCTCACAGACTTTGTGCTTCTGCTGGCTTGATTCAGTTGCCGTGTTCCTCAAAGAAAACTGAGAAACCACTGAGAAATTAGTCAGGGAGCATGACAGTGATATTGAGGAAAAGTGCTGTGTTTGATGGACTGGACTGACACCAGAAGGCAGATGAAAATCGCTCCTACACACTGTCACTCAGAGATAACTTAAAAAGCTTGAAATGAGGAAAAAAAGCATATATCTTTTAGGTTAGAAACAGCATCAACTATAGCGATTTTCTTTTGCAGAGTGCCCCTGTAGAATGACTATTTTTGGGGCGACGTTGCAAATAATTTAATCCTCTAGTCAAACTGAATGCATCAAGATCTGTACTTGCACTTACTTTTTAATCAATGCACTTCAATGCTGACTGACGTATGATATAAAGATGCGTTGCTCATTAAAAGAAGAACATTTGAGATGTTTGGGCATGGGTTTATTATTGTCAATTCTCAAGTTGTGGGTAGTGTTGATGAATCCAATCAAAGCCCTTTTTCTGTTCTCCACAAAGAAGCATTAACTTAGACTTGTAGAGGTCTACGGAAAAGTATTGAGTGATCACAAACTCAGTAATTACCCCTTGTCTTGCTGTGTCTCACCTCCTGCCCTCCCTTCCTGTGCTATTTATGCTTGCTGTCACCCCAGCTGGGCAACAATAAATGCTGAACCACAACTTGTTGAAACCATATCTACCTTTTAAAAAGAAAATGCCTATTTTTATATATTTTGATGAGGACAAGCACACCTCCTACAACTAAACAAACAATGGGGATGTTTGAAGTGACAGATTCAGCATATCTAGCACATGGTTTAATATCTTGGACTGGAGTTAAGGTACATAAATTCATCTATTATAGACTATTTAAAAATTGCATTATTCTTCAGATTGCATTTATTTTTTACAGCAAATGCTTTAGATGACACTGTTGGCTGAGCTGGAAGAGCAATGCTGGTAAATTTACCTACAGTGGCTGGCATTTATTAGGTAATTTTTATTAGGTTTTAATGTCAAAAATCAAATTAAGATATTTAAATTTGATTGAAATTTCCTCTTTGGCCTTTCATACAGTCGGCCTCCATATTAACTGTGTGAAAAGCCCTGTTGTGGCCAATACACACTCTGGACATTATTATTCACCATATGGACATAGTTGTTTATGCAACTGTTTCAAGGTTCACAGAACATATGGGTCAGAGGAGATCTGGTCAAATCAGCAGCACTGATATTGTTCAACCAGCCAACCTAATAACCAACAATTGTCAATCAGATGGTCAACAATAATGACAGATGTTCAGTCCACAAACTTCAGCAACATAGAAACCAACAAGAGATTATACTGTATGCGACTAAAACAATAAACAATAAAAATATAAAATTTGACAGGCCGGTGTCCTTTTTTAATGTGTGAGAATATAAAATATGACACATTAAAATGTGGAATTTGTGTGTGCTCCTGCAGAGGTAATACGATTATATCTATACAACTATGAGTTGTGGCACAGACCACTTTTCGGTTTAATTTAATTTGATCTGTTGTGGCAACCTTTCTTTCTTACAATCAGTAAGTGGAGACAAATTAAGGAGGTGTGTGTGGCATTTGTATTTCCGGACAATTTTTTGCCTTAGACAGTAAGCATTCTAATGTGGACTGTAAGAGGCTGGCCATCAGTAGTGGAAGAAGCCCTCAGATCCTTAACTTAAGTAAAAGTACCACTATCACAGCATAAAATTACTTCATTGCAAGTAAAACTCTTATATTAAAAATCCTGCTTAAGTAAAAGTACATCCAAGTAGTATACAAAAGTACTCACTGTTGCAGAGCTGGTCAGCGTGTAGCTTGTTGTAACTACTTCATACACAGTTAGGCTAAATAAAGTAGTTTAGTAGGCCTAATGTGTTTCCCAACATAGGGGTCAGACCTATCCAAAGGATCAGAAGATAAATCTGGCTGGGTTGTGAGATGACTAATGGGGTAGAAAAGCAAAAAAAGTTAAGTTTTTGGGCCTGAACTTATTTATGATATTTGAACTTTATTTAAATGAAACCATCAGAAAGGTTTTAAAATGCATCTATGGAGCAGCAACTAATGCCTCAAAGACATCTACAAGCTGTGGTGAGGGACTCCAAGTAAACACTTCTCTTTGTAAAGCGATACAAGCCAAAAAAGTTTCTGAGCCACTAACTGGTTTTTCTTTAACCTAACATTTTATTCTTGTTTTTAGGCTATGTACAATCTCAATTTGAAAAGAAAATAGTTATTGTAGATGTAAAATCAATGAAATTGAATAAAAGGTACAATATTTGCGTCTGTATTGCAATGTAGAAGAAGAAAGTAGCATAAAAGGGAAATATTCAAGAAAATTACTAATTCCGGTGTAAGGAAGTCAATGCACCGGGCGCTGCAAGCAGGGCTGCAAGTCAAACTACGTCCTCGCGAGATTTCCCGCGAAACAGGATAGCGGCGCTTGCGTAGTGTAGACCACGGTGTAGTGGACTAGTGTGCTAGCTAAGCATCATCTAACTTTGCCAACTTCAATGTAACATCTTTCCAGCTTCTCTCGGTAACGGTGGTTGTACGCAGGAATCTTCGTCACAATGAGTATACTCGCCAAAATAGCAGAGATTGAAAATGAGGTATGGTAACGTTATACATTGATAGCTGGCTAACCCAAATGAATCAGTCACGTTTTAGCTAACTTAGCTAAGTGCTAGCTCTGAACGCTAGCAAATATTAGCCTAGCTGCCACAGCTGGGCCTCGTAGGTACACTTAAATGTTTCTTGGTAGATTAACGTTACAGTGTGAATTGAAAAAGTTGTTTGCTTTGCGTGCTCATTTGGCTTTTAAATGTTATGAATCAAAAGTTAGAATTTAGAGGATATACCCTGTGTCAATAAGTTAACTGTTAGCAAAGATTCCGTTAGTGCTGACTCCAGATTGACTGTCTCGCAGTCAAACTATCAACCACGTAACGTTACATGTTCTGTGTAGAATTAAATCCCGCATCCACAGTCAGTCCCATAGCCAGCATCCAAAGTTAGCGTAACTTACCAAGAAAGATAACTGTTCTTTTAGTACCCGGCGTTTTTCGATCGGTGTCCTCCATAAATTGGGCTACAATTCTAACTTGAAAACAATATTACAATGCTGTCTTATGGTGGTTATATTAAGCATTTGAATTCAACCCTGGACGAGGCATTTTTGAAAATGGAATTGAAGCGTAAGGACTAAGCTTGACATAGAGTGAGGGGCTTAGTGTTAGAAAGAACTATGAACCCACCTGTGACCCTTTAGGTTTAGCGATAACTCTTAAATTACAAGTTAACTTTAGACTGTGGTGCTGTGTTGAAACTGCCTAACTGAGCAGGTGGTGATACAGAGAGGCTGGGTAAAAGTGTCAGCACAAGTCAGTTAAGATGGTATCACATACATGGTTCATA
Source organism: Micropterus dolomieu (assembly GCF_021292245.1). Lineage (NCBI taxonomy): Eukaryota > Metazoa > Chordata > Actinopteri > Centrarchiformes > Centrarchidae > Micropterus > Micropterus dolomieu. The sequence goes on along the minus strand of NC_060162.1, from coordinate 15,936,692 downwards.
GGCATTATTGTATTATATCCCACCAGCTTAACAGATAGGTTCACAATAGTCAGGTACCCATATGTACACTGAAACAGTTTATACATATTGCAATGATTCCTTCTGTTCATACCTGCCACCAACACATGTAGGGTATGGGGGACAAAATCAACAGTCCACTTTTGTACTACATAGAGTAATATTTTAAGATACCCACATGATTTTCTTAACTCAGACTGCTGAACCTTATATTAGCAACAGATAAACTATGGGAATACATTTTTGTACAGAATCTCTTGTTGTTCTAAAATGCAATTTGTTAAAATAACTGCACTTACCATATTGAACAATCCATAATAATCAGGATATGATCAACAATAATGATAGCATGTCTTTTATCTAAATAATTAGTATAAATAATACATTAGTACTAGGCAAGTTTATTTGTATAGCACATTCCACAACAATGTAATTCAAAGTGCTTTACATAAAACATAATTGTGATTTTTATTGCAATAATTTCACAATGGCCAGATTTAACTTGCTTCCATTCTTTATACCTGCTTATTCTGATTCAAAAATGTGATGGGCTCAAGGCTATCCCAGCATGCATTGGGCAAAAGGCAAGGAAGCACTCTGGACAAGCTGCCAGTGTGTTGCAGGGAGCACAATCTATTGTTTTTCGGTAGTAGTGTAATCTTAAATTCTACCGGACTGTAAACAGACAACTTAATTGTATTAAGATACTGCTCACTGGTTCCTACAGAACTGTCATGCAAAGAACAAGTATAAGACCTCACGCTGGTGGGGTTACTGTTTATTTTAGATGGCCAGGACGCAGAGGAACAAGGCCACAGCTCACCACTTGGGTCTGCTCAAAGCACGTCTTGCCAAACTCAGAAGGGAACTCATCACACCAAAAGGAGGAAGTGGCGGTGCAACAGGAGAAGGTAATATCACAGTTTTTAAATGCTAAACGTTTTTGCTCTTATCTAGGTTTAATTACAAACATGCTTTTAAACATGTTCTGCCATTTAAAGCATCACAGAGGATAGTTGACTGATTCAAGTTTCTGATCCTTTGTTCTTTTTTGTCTTTTAGGTTTTGATGTTGCAAAAACCGGTGATGCTCGTATCGGTTTTGTTGGTTTTCCGTCAGTGGGAAAGTCAACACTGCTAAGTAACCTTGCAGGTGTGTACTCAGAGGTTGCCGCCTACGAGTTCACCACTCTTACAACGGTACCTGGAGTCATTCGCTACAAAGGAGCCAAAATTCAGGTACTAGAATTTCTTATTTTTCCAGTACCTGCAAAAGGGTGGTATGTTTTCAGTGGGTCACTTGTTTTACTTTCTTGCTTCTTCCTTCTAAGCTGCTGGATCTCCCAGGAATCATTGAGGGCGCCAAGGATGGCAAGGGCAGAGGGAGACAGGTCATCGCAGGTAAAGATGTGATTAGTGAGGTTTCTGCTAAGACTAAAAGAGGTTTTCATTGACAAAATAAAACTATTAAACAAAACATGATACCAAGTACATTTAGTTCTTTCCCTATCTATATTAATTCAGAAGTGTAATCCAGTCATTCCATTTAATGAGACACTTACTGTGTGGTGCTTTGTGCTTTTAATGGCGGTGAAGAGGCAAAATTTAACCTTAAAGTTGGGATAAGCAACTTGGCGAAACTAGCATAAGACAGCTAGATTTTAAAAGTAACCAACTGAAAAAAAAAAAAACACCCCCTCCCTTCAGGCCTCCCTCCAAAGCCACTCTCCGAAAACACATTGTCATGTGCAGTGAATGTACGGGCAGAGTGCACACAGGTATGTAGGCCAGCCAGTCATTTAATTTGGACCGTGCTTATTACTGTCCTGCAACAGCCACAGATGCTGGATTTTTGTATCAGAGCATTTGGTTTTGATTTATTGATTGCTTTCAGGATCTAACTAGAATTTCAACAATTTTAACAAAAATGCTTTTGAGATAAATTGCCTACCCCAGCTTTTATAGAGTTGAAGGTAATGTTTAGATGTCATGATTCAATCAAATTAATTTCTGCCCAAAGGTTTTGTTTTTTTACCTTTGTCAGGCAGAAAGACAAAAGCTTACTTTAACAAAGTTTTGATATGCTTTTGGCTTACAGTTAATGCTTTAGCAAACTATATACACTGTGACAAACATATTAAGTTCTGCATTTTTCAACCTGGACCCTATTTTCCCATGTTTTTGTCTATGTGACTAATTGGGAAAACATTATTGACCGAGCAAGCTGCAGTTGTCGGCGGCTGAAACAGGCTTGCATCTTTATTCTCGCCAGCAAGTATACATCGTCAAAGTACATCGACTTACTTGTTTTTGCCACCGACAGGCTCAGATTGTTATAACAAGTGTCTGACAAGATTGTGGAAAGGTTTCCCTACAGAAATAGACCTTTTTTTAAAGATTAAGATCCTTTTTGTTAAACCAGAAACACTCACTATATTGCTCTCGTGAAAGCCACCAGATTCCCTGGACAAAAACTGCACGACTGCAGTGCTCTCTCAGTACTGGACCACTTTCAAAAAATGTTCCAATTAGTCACAGACAGAAAAACATGGGGAAAGAGGTTCCATGTTGCAAAATACTGATTTCACCCTTTAAATGGTGGTGGGATAAAATAAAACCTCACAAGCATGGTTACTGTTAAATGGCTGCAGATACACACTGGATCCACTACAGAGGCAACTGATTCCTTCATCTATTCTCCTCTAACCCCAATGTCTACTTCTCCCTCCTCCCTCTGGTTTAGTGGCTCGAACTTGCAACCTAATCCTAATAGTGCTCGATGTGTTGAAGCCCCTCGGTCATAAGAAGCTGATAGAACACGAGCTGGAGGGCTTCGGCATCCGACTTAACAAGCAGCCACCCAACATCGGCTTCAAGAAGAAGGACAAAGGAGGCATCAACTTCACAGCTACAGTATGACTTACACTGAATGACAGAAATGCAAACTTCTCACTAATGTCACCTCTAAATGAGTTTAAATGGGATTTTAGTGGTGGTATGTCTGTGACAGTGTTATAAATACCGGTTTTCTGCTCTTCATTCAACCAACTGATGAGCTGGAATAGTGAGCTTATCATAACATAAAACATCACTCTATAAGCTGATAGGCTATTAAAGGATGTCCCTTTAATACTGCCATTATTGTGGCATGCAGGATTTTAGTTGTCAGGGAGATTTGTAGTTGATAGTCTGTTCATGTTGATGATGGGCTTTTCTCTGTCTTCTCATTAGTTTAAACAAACATGTAAAAGCCTTTAATAACCAGTGTGTGTCTGAAGAAGTCCAGGCTTTTTTTTTTTACGTAATTATGTCTCACCCAATGGTAGCAAATACTGTAACACCTTTTAATGCTGCCCTCTGGTGGACACACATAAGATTGCACTAAGTGGCTCCTACACATTTACTCTCCAGCCCTTCTGCAAAATATCAATATTTATTTTGTTTTTGGTTAATACAATAATTACTCATTGGCTCAATGTTGTTTTACTGATAGATTTTCATTATATTGATGTGAATTGTAAAATATGAATTACTCATTAATGCAACTGTTTAATATGTAATAAGTTTACATTGTCTCCCTCCCCCCACCCTTAGTGTGCACAATCTGAGCTGGATGCTGAAACTGTTAAGAGTATCCTGGCAGAGTACAAGATCCACAACGCCGACATCACTCTGCGCAGTGACTCCACAGCTGATGACCTCATTGATGTGGTGGAGGGAAATCGGTGAGCTGCTGAAGTGCCAGAATGGGCCTTCACTCATTCCCAGTGGGTGTGGCCTGTTGGAATCTCCGATCCCATTTCAATTCCCGCTATACCAATGCAGATGCATTTGAAAATGCTGTCCATGTGTCATACGGCATTTTCGGACCACTTAACATTTTTTCATACATATGTAAAATGCATAAACTCCAGTTAAGCAATGTCATCTGTTATGTGAACCAATGGGATTACCGTTCCACAATGTAATTAAATGTAAAAACTCAAATGCAAATGCATTAAAATCTAGGATATGGATAATGTGGGGTGGGGCATGGGTAGTGGGTCTGTGCTATGCTTTAAATTGGAAAACACCACTTCCCGCTGTATTTCAGCATTTTATTGCAAGGCACCAGACATGGCAACAGCATAACCTCCCAGACCTGCAGTTGTTGAGAAACAAAACATTCACATGGTTCTCTTCACAGTGAAAAGACCTTAATGAAAAGAGAGAGCACATCAATATTACACATGATAAATAAAACTCATGTAAAAAGATAATCAAAATATATTCTTTCTGCTAAACAGTGCAAAAAAAAGTATTAGCCATGAATAAACCCACATACCTGCAATTGTATAGAGAGATGGTCCTTTTTGCACAAATGCTCTCACAGTCTATGTAATAACATGCATAGAGTCACAAAATGCGCTACGCTAACCAATGTGGTCACAGCAGAACACTCTAGCACACACACACATTGTCAGAGTTTTGTGTGTAAATGTTATTTACATGTGAAAATAAAAGGGTTTAGCTCCTATCAGTACATTCCCTTTACACTTTCAAGTAACTTAGCGTCACAAACATTTCATTATTTAGCTCAACATACACAATAGTACACATACATTTGAAATTATCTTGTTAAAATAAGCTAGGCTAAATAAATGTTTTAACCCTGTCTGCTATGTCTGTTTTAACAGAGGCTACAAGTGAATGCAGTAAAATGTTGAAAGCAGCTTAAGTTGTTTTGTTTTTTATGTGTTAGATTGTTTTTTTTCCAGCAGTAGCTGAAACAGACAACACATCCAAGGCTGCTGATTTATGTAGCAATTTCATGGACAGCAGCCACTCACAGTCTCTTATCACAACAGGGTCTACATCCCATGCATTTATGTGCTCAACAAAATCGATCAGATCTCCATCGAGGAGCTTGACATCATCTACAAGGTGCCTCACTGTGTACCCATCTCGGCCCACCACCGCTGGAATTTCGATGACCTGCTGGAGAGGATGTGGGACTACCTAAAGCTTGTGCGCATGTAAGAGTTGTTTATATAGTCCCCAATGAATGGAGGTGAAAAAAGACAGATATGGGTTTAAATGGTGCAGAAAAAGGAGTGTGTGTGTGTAATTTTAATTTTTGTCGTGTTTTACTGGAGAATTTGACCAAGATCATGTGTTCATTTGCAGCTACACTAAACCCAAAGGCCAGCTTCCTGATTACACATCTCCCGTTGTGCTCCCTGACGATAAAACTACAGTCGAGGATTTCTGCTTAAAGATCCACAAAAACCTCCTCAAAGAATTGAAGTAGTGAGTATTGCAGACTTGGCTTAAATATTTCACTTTAAGGACTCTTTTGTCATAGCTCACAGATTGTATGCAATCTTGAACACTTCTCCCTACAGAAGTCTTTTCTCTATCCTTTTTGTGTTATTCGTTATGTTTTAATCCAAACAGGTGGCGTTAGGTTTATTCAGTAAGTCAGAATTGTAAATTGAAAGGAAATGCCCGTTTCCCCACACATAATGTTAAAAAAATCAGCAAATGCTCGCTTTATAAGCATGTTTAAATCTCTATTTATTTGTAGTCTTATTTGTAGACAACATTGGAAATAGAAACATTCACAAAAATGTTTCTGTTTTGGTTGCCATTGTTCATTTATATTCATTTACATGCTGAGGATCGTTCTCATGTTTAACAATACATTTGCTTTATTCCACCCGCCGGTTAATTTATTACCAGTTTCTTCAAGAAAAAGTAGTCTTACTAAAAGGCATTGATAGTTACCTCACCCCAGAATGACAAGTGATCATCAAATGGTTTAAAACAACACTGTCGCTTTAATCACAGCCATCGCCCTCATTATGGCGAGGTAAGCATTTGAGAGTCTGGATTAGGATCTGAGATGATGTGTCGCACGGCCATCTCCAAATGGGAGAACTAACATTGTTGATCAGTCGATATGTTAATGTTGCTAAGCATTACCCATCGTCCAGGGAATGAATGGGTCAAGCCTTTGTAACTAAAGGATGTCATTTTACCCTGTAGGGTACCATAGAGTGCAGAAAGAACTAAACTAAAAGAATAATAGTATCTGTATAAATTATTTTCTGGTGTAATTAAGGTGTGGATTACCGCATGTCGATCACCTTCATCCTTTTTATGTGGTTGTATACGATAGTATACATATAAACTGCCTTTAAGGAATCGTTCATGTACAATCATTTCAGTCATTTCTTTTAACGTTTCCTCTTTCAGTGCGCTTGTGTGGGGAGCATCTGTGAAACACAACCCTCAAAAAGTGGGCAAGGACCACGTGTTGGTGGATGAAGACGTTATCCAGCTGGTGAAAAAGTAAAAGGAGTCTTCACTGCATGGCCTGTGTATCACAAAGTGTTCTGTACAGTTGCTCAGCAAATCACCAGACACATCCTTGTTAGAGCATCTGTGTCGTATGGTTCCCAGTTCCTTTTTCTGCTCTAATTTAAAAACAAAAATGACCTGAATGTAAGTGTCACATTTAAGAGAACCTACAATACTTAACACAATGAATAGTTCATATTGAATATTGGTTAAGGTTTGCATTAAAATCTGAAAAATCTATACAATAAAAACATTAAGGAATCTTGTTGTTTTCATTCAAGCGCAACATATAGCTTCTTTTTTTTTCCTTTTATCTAGCTTTGACATACAGTCCCCTCCAAAAGTATTGGAAGGGTAAGGCAAATTCCTTTGTTTTTGTTGTTCACTAAAGTATGAGGAGTATGAGACAAGAGTTAAGAATTTCAGCTCTCATTTCCTGATATTCACATCTAGATGTTTTAAACAACTCAGGACATACCACCCTTTGTTTGAACCCACCCATTTTTCAAGTGAGAAAAACTACTGGAACAAATAATGTTAAAGTAAACAACATTTAATATTTGGTTACATAACCCTTGCTTGCAATAACTGCCTCAAGCCTGCGACCATAAGCAGTTCCTTTCTTTCTCCACACCTTGGCCTTTCCATCACTTTGGTAGAGATTAATCTTGATCTCATCAGTCCATAAGATTTTGTTCCAGATCTTTTGCGGCTCATCTCTGTACTTCTTTGCAAATTTCAATCTGGCCTTCCGATTCCTCCTGCTGATGAGTGGTTTGCATTTTGTGGTGTGGCCTCTATATTTCTGCTCTGAGTCTTCTTCCAACAGTGGATTGTGATACCTTCACCCCTGCACTGTGGAGGTCGTTGGTGATGTCACTTACTGATGTTTTGGGGGTTTTCTTCACAGCTCTCACGATATTTCTGTCATCAACTACTGTTTTTTTCCTTGGCCGACCTGTTGGACGTCTGTTGCTCAGTACACCAGTAGTTTCTTTTTCAGGACATTCGAAATTGTTGTGCTTGCTATGCCCAATGTTTGTCCGATGGCTCTGGTCGATTTTCCTTCTTTTCTCAGCTTGACAATGGCTTGCTTTTGTCCCATAGACAGCTCTCTGGTCTTCATGTTGGTTTATCCTCTTTAATAGGAAATGCAGTCTTTACAGGTTTGAACCAAGGATGATGTTAGTCATGCAGAGCTATTTAATGTTTGGACAATCAACCTTATAGGCAACACCTGGGCAACAAGAAACATCTGTCAGTCACATGTTCCAAAAGTTTTGCTGACTTGAAAAATGGGTGGGTTCAAACAAAGGGTGATATGTCCTGAGTTGTTTAACAGCGAACAACAAAAACAAAGGAATTTTCCTTACCATTCCAATACTTTTGGAGGGGACTGTATTTATTTCATCCTTCCACATGAATGTTAGTATGTTTTTATCAAATGTAGCCAGGTACACTTTTTATAATGTGCTACATGTGTGGTCTGGCACAAAGGCGTCACAGAAATGTTGCATCAGTGAATCCTGTGCTCTGTTACAGCTACATGGTCTCCCTCAGTAACACACCAGCACTGAGCAACAGCGTTACCACGACCATTTCAGTCTGGCTCAGAGAGAAAAAACAGTCTCATTTGAAAGCCCTGTCCAGCTAAGTGATTTATGTGACATTGATGATGAAGGCAGTTATTCAGGCTGGTGGACCACCCCCTCTCTCTCGTAGGGACGGCCACTCAGGTTAATCAGTTCATTCACTCAGACGCAGTCTGGGGACATCATACGCCAGCTGTTCACAACTAACAAGACTCCACAGAGCAAAATAAAGAGCATTTTATCAGAGCAAGGAGTACTTTGGACGCTTGCTTTATCTATTGTCGATATGTTGTAACCTGCATGAAGCGGCCATTTTGTGTCTCAGCACCTGGTACTAGCCAGTTGTTGCAGTGGATGGCACCACTGCATACACAAGTATATGGACTATGGTATGATACCGTCAGGCTGGAAATTTATAAAGAATAGACTTTACATTTCATGAAACAATGAAGCTACATACAATTCAGCTTAGCCTTCCCAAAGGTATGAGCTTGTTTCATAGCGTATTTAATATGCTGCACATATGTGGTACTTGCATTTGTAATGTGAGCTGCGTCTGTTAAAATAAACTGACCTGTCCAAGAGCAACTTTAACATTCTTTTTATCAGCGCTTACTAAAAAGAATGTGAAATCATACAACATGCAATAGCAAAGAGAAATGGCAATATTTAATCCCCAGTTAAATGAATCCACTCTGTGGTCAAAGAGAAAAACTCCTTTGCGAGACCACAAAAATATTTTTCTGCTCACATATAAGAAGCCATTTAATTGTCAAAAATGCTATCAATATTATACATTAATACATACATCTGATTCTGAGCGTTAGCTTTGGATGTTAAGAATTTACAAATGCAACAGGATTCAAGTTAATGGATATATAAAAGCCAATGTGCAAAACAGACAACATGCTCACAACACTTTACAACACTAATGGTCAATGTAGATGCAATAGAGTGTATCTGATGTTACAGACTACAGTTTTTATTGAGAGAATAGACACTTTTTAGGAAAAGCTGCAGTGGTTGAGGGTATTGCCTGCCTGTCCCGCAGCAGCAGGATCAACCCTCCTCAGACACCACCTCTTCCCCCACCCCCTTTTACCCTGTAAATTATAGCAGCACTTTAGCTAATGAAAGAGTTGAAGACCGGGCACTAATAAAAGCCATTAAGTGAATAAAGCACTTCCCCCTCTAACAAAATTAAAGAATCTACTCATTTGAAGAGGGAGGACTCTGTATTAATATTTATGAAATGCGGAACCGTTGGCCCCCCCAAACTCCCCAACCCACGTCCAATCCCAGCCTGACCAAGTCCTTCTTGCCAGTGCACCTATCCCAAGAGAACATCACCAACCCCTCCTAGCTTGAAGGAGGGGCAGGAGATGGGGACTTGAAGGATGCTGAGGGCGCAGTCAGGACAGTCTGCCTGCAGTTGAGCAAGCAGGAAGACCCCAAGACAGCTCAGAGTACCCAGTCTTTGCCTTCATCGCCCTTCAACCAGCTGCAACATCGACTTTGGGGCCAGAGAACGGAAAGGTGGGTTTCTTAGAAAGACCAAATGTGTAGAAGTGACTTTCCAAAGACAGCAGCTGGAGGTTGTCTGTAAAATACAAAGTAAGTTATGACCAAGTCTCAGATTTGTAGTGTTGCATTGATAGTTTGTTGGGTTGGTCACTGTGACCCCTAGTCTGAAGAATATTTCATGTAATTTGCTTTAAATCAGATGGTTTTAATGATAATTGTTAGAAACTTTTAGACATCCTTCGGTCAAATTTAGAACTAGATTCTGAGATGCATGCGTTTGAACTGCAACTACTGAAGGATCTTGATTGTGGTTATCCATGTCAATTTTTCGAAGCAAGAAAGAAACAAGGTAAGGACGCATAATTATGTATCACAATCATCCGTGCATAAAAAAACCATCACACCATCCCCATCAGCCACACTACATCCCCTTTGAAACATCCTCATTGTTCTGGAAAAACAGAGGTCCGTTTCACCGCCACCACCCACCATTTTCACCCAAAGTACTCCCATTTTCGTGCCATTTGGTCGCAACAAATGCAGGGTTTCTCTTTGGTGCATAAATATGCATTACGGTGTAATTTCATCACACAAAGTGGTCCAGTTGCCAGAGGTCTAAGTTGATTATTGCACCATGCCTTCTCATTTTAGTAAGATGTCCCAGGGGAGCCACGAAAGACACAAGAGAAGGTAACAAGATTGTCAAACCTTTAGGAGAAAAAGCTCTCTTAGGTTGATGGTATCACGACTCTTGACATCGCACTAAGTGACCGTTAACATAGTTAGAACTAAAATGTTAGGAGGGATTGCGTCTTTACTCTGAGAAGACAAAAATGTCCTCAGATGGACAATAGCAATATAGCCCTGTTGAGTCCGTTGGTTTCAGTGGCCACAAAGACTTATTTTTAAGTCAGTTACTTGTACAATTTCAGAGATTGGACTCTATGAGATGCAGCGGAGATCACTGATGAAACTCTTCTTCCATTGATCAGTTGAGGAACACCCAACAGACGGAGAACTCATTCGATTAAGCCACCATTCCTCAGGCCTGATGTAAATCTTTTCTTCAAAATGTTTCATGTGTATGTTTGTATGATAAAATAGTGACCGAATAAAAAAAAAAAAATTGTCAGTCGCATCTAGTAGAGTTGGGTGCGAAGGACTGGAGGGTGGGGTTTGACGCAGTTTATACGCAGAAAGGGTGTAGTCCTTTTTTCCGCAGTGAACGTGAACTATGACTAATCTTTTTTTTTTATTCTGCAGATATTCTTAACTGCAACTGTCACTTCTTTGCTAATCTATGTAAACCAATGGTGCAATGTATGTATTGGAATGTATTTTTTTTCTTTTTTAACAACCTATCCACGAACCCGGATCCCCTCCCTCACACCTTTGGACTTTTTCGACTCTTGGACTGCAGATACAAAGCGAGCTCTTGGATTGTCTTTCAACTGCAAGAAAATACTTTTACGTTAATGTATCTCTTTCAGGGGTTTTGACACTTAACCACACTCCTCAAGGGTGAGTTGGCTGATGGAAGTAAAAAGAAATATTCTGTTTTACTGTTTTTCTCATTTTACTTCCATTTACATTTCAACCAAGTCACAAAGCTTTCAAGTCCCTTGGGTGCCTTATATTGAGCTGGATCCCCTATGAACTGTGTTGATGGTTTTTTGTCTTTGCCCAGGACCCCATTGTGCTTGATCTAACCATGCAGTGTGTCTTCTGTCCATGGTTGTGCCAAGCACCTTGGAGGCTTGTGAGCACTATCTACCTTCAGTTGTGAACCCCAAAGCAATCTAAAAAACTATTTCCATTTTCAAGTCAGTGATGTACTTGTGCATTTTTAAATTTAAAATTTTATGTAAATGAAATGAACATTAAATCAGGCAATAAAACTGAAATATCTGAATAAATTGTGACTCTACGGTACGTACAAAAGGACCTATAACCATAAGGTAATTTTAATTATTTTGTATTTTATAAGTTCATGGCTCTAATTTTGTGTTTATTCTTATTCGTGTTGTTTTATCTCATGATGTACTCTTAAGATGCGGGACTATGACAAATAAATATAATCTAAACATCCTGTGTGGTTTATTGGCAACATTTTAAATGTTGAATGAAGGGCAAGGACTAAGAAGAGAGAGAGTGGGACTCAAAGGGTTTTCTAGCATTCATATAGATAGAACTGCCACTTTCTACAAGCTGGTTGGTGTCAATATGGCAGATTTGTGAAAACGATCAATTACTGTAAGAGCTCAATGGCTTTTAACTATGGTTAATAATTTCCACCATAGGAGGTCATATATTAAAACAATGTACGCTCGGACACTAAGACTACGGATACATCACTGATGTGTATCAAACCCTGAGACATACAGGCCCATGTGTTTTAGACAAAGAGTTTATGTTCTTGAAATGATGATACAATTATGAAGTTTGTTTCTCTACTGTACTTCTAAATTGTCCCATAAGTCAAATCACAACTATTGCATTTAACCAACAAATTTTAAATCATTAAACCAGACTCTTCCTTTCTTTATGACTCTTAATTAATCCAGTATTTACTGGCACTTCATGCACTGCAGGCACTGGGGATAATGACAATATACACTATAAAATATAGACCTTTGTGTTTGAATCAATGTCAGAATGACCTTTGCAGCAATAACCTAAACCAAGCGCCTTGACTTGTTACACTGTACTGAGTAAATGCGCTCTATCCTGGAGAAATAAAAATAACCCTCCTTTGTTAAGGACTTGTCATATGGGCAGCAGTTTGTGTCAGAGTTAAAATGATAGATAGTGTCATTATTGGTTACACCATTAAGTGATGTCAGTGGGCTCTCAGTGTGGATGAGGTGATGGGATTTGATTATTTACTGTGTTCCTGCTGTCACGTGTCTAATGTGGAAAAATTATTAGAGGAACAGACACTATGGTACACGTTTCTCCCTGCGACACCTTTCAATGAATAACAGAGTGGACAAATTTGCAAAATAATTTTATCTCTAAAGAAGTATTTTTAAAATGTTATTTTTAACAACAACAATTTAGCTAACACCACACACCATGTCCCAAATCCATTCTACATACGGATTTTAAGCAGGTTTTTGAGTGAGTAGACTTGGTTTTGTTCCAAGCTGACCTTCCTCCCAGACAGAATACAGCAGATTATCCCATTAGACGGGTCTACGGTGGCTGCTTCCCACAAAAACAATGCTAATCGCCCTTTTCTCTACTAAGACAAGGTCAAAACCAAGAACGCTCTGCAATCAACAGCTAAAGACAGTAGGACATGAGAAGATCTGTTTATTTGATCTGATTAGTCACTCTTCCATTTCAAACATTCTTGAAATCACAGGGAAACAAGTGCATCAGCTCATTTGCACATTTTCTTTTTTTGATCCTAAATTCACGTGACAGCTAATCACAAATATTATACTTCCTGCAGAAAGGAAAAACAAAAACAGTATGTGACGAGTCTTTTACACTGCTGCAGGTGGCACGCAAATGAGAGAGCAGTAAAATGTTACATTCGCAAGCTGAACATTAGCAGATGTTGCATAATGTTAAATTGGGTTATTAAAGTCAAAAACAAGCATTTCATTTCCTCCCTCACACTTTCAACATATCTAGTGTACCTCACATCCTACACTGCCATTTTGTTACAGGCCATTACTTAATAGAAGTTCACACATTTTTGACACTGGGAATATACTAATACTCAATACTTCTGGGAAACCCCATCACAAAAGTGGATCCCACTGTCCTGCTTTAACTTGTTACTGCAGCTGATTCACTCTGTTGTACCACTTACAACAAATTTTACAAAATTTTAGTACAAGGTGAGATGTTTTTAAACACAAATGTCGGGCTGTAAACAGTGTACTTTATTAGGCAATGTTTTATTCCAAAGCATGTGGTGCTCTTTGTACATTCACAACACCCCCTGCGGACAGTTAATTACAAAAGCAACATGGGTGATGTGGAAGGATGAAATCTACAAAGTTTCAGTAGGATCCACATTAATACCAGAAACTGAAGAACCATGTTTTAGTTCGAACAGCAATTTCCAGCACTCATGAAATGGTCTTATGAATGTACAAGATCTACAGTAACACACAGAACACACACACACAACTCCAATTGCAAGTGTGAACTTTAGTGACGTCTGCTACAACTACTGTGAACACCAGAAAAACAAAAGAATTTCTCAGCTGAAATGTTACAACTTTAACTCATATGAAATGTAAATGGATTGTGATGTGGCACAAGTACTCTACATTTCTCTAAAATGGGCATTGGGTTTATTAAAATATGTCTCCATAGGGTTGCTTTGCCTGTAGTACTAAACTAAAGCGTATCAGTACCATTGTAACTGAGGATTTATGTGGTTTTTATAAGACACTATGCCCCAAATGCTGAAGGACTGGTTTATCTTCAGAAGGCTGTTTTGTCAATGCTGGCAGTTTCGAACAAACGCGGTCATATGGGCAGCGTGAAACCTCAACTGTGCCGACAGCGAAACGCCGCCGTTACCAAAAACAAGCCATTTCATTTTCCATTCTGCGGACAAATTTTCTAATAATGACATAATTTTGTTAGTTTGTTCTTTAGTCCATCCACCTGTCCAGTCATGTAACGATCAATCACCCCCAACCAGTTACTCTAAATCCATGAAATGAAGAAACAGACACATTAGAAAATGTTACCCACAGAGGCCTGAGTTTGTCAGTGCAGAAATCTTGGCCATAGTTTTAAGTTTCAGTGATAACGTTGACCGGAAGCCAGTCACGCTGGCTGTTCTATGCCCAATACTGCACAACCATTTCAACATCTTGCCAAAAATCACACCAGACACCAATACAGTCATGCAGCTGCCGGCGGTCTGAACAGCCTTTGAAGTCAAGGCTTGTCAACAATGGAATACAAGACAAGAACGCTAAAATGGGAGAACAGTGCTTTGGCAAAAGCATCTCTACAATTAAGAATTTTTGGCTCTATCTTACCAACAGTTCTAAGACATGCATCATTACCAAAGGAGGCAAGAAATGCCACGTCATTGCCTGGCTAAGCAAAAATAGTGCCAATGCCAGCAGCCTGAATGAAAATTTCCATGGCAACATTTTCTCCAATATGCTGTCACCAGTAAAGTCCATTATTCTTCTGGCATCACATCTACAACCAATATAAAAATGTCTATGGATGGACATACTGTATATTTGTGTAATGTAGGTTGCAACTTCCATTTGCAGTTCACTCAGTGTACTGTACCCAAAAGGTTCTGGCTGGAGGGTTTAATTTGGGTTCAAGTGCAAGTGACAACACACCAATATAACCCCCGGTCTATAAAATATCCATCTCAAGCGTAGATCTGTCCAGGACCACCTGCGTGTTGGTTTTCTCCACTCAGGCGTTCCTGGCTCGGCTGGCGGTTGGTGTCACTTGATTTAATCACAGCTGCGTAGTCGTGGATGCCCACTTCCAAGTTCTTGGCCCTCAATGCAGCAGTATGTAGCTTCTCTAGAAAATCAGGCATACCTGACAGAGGCACAAATAGAGCCTCCTTATCATCGTATCATGTACACTCCGTGGGAAAACAAAATGTATGGGAGGAAAGAAATACATTAGAAAGTATAAAAATTGCACATATCTGAATGTAACAGCAAGCAAAAATGCTAAACATTTGCAGGTTCCAGCTTCTTACATGTGAAGATTTGCTGCTTGAATACCATTGTTAATTGAATAACTTTGGGGTTTTGACTATTTGCTGGACAATAAAAGGAATTTAGTCAATAATGAAATATGATTATAAAAAATAATTATATGCATCTCTATCCTGTGAAAAGAGCTCACCACTTGACACCATCCAGTTCACACAGTAACGGGGAAAGACAGTCTGAGGGTTATCACTATAGGTCAGCAGGTAATCAAATCCATTCTGTAAAAAAAACAAAACACAAGACAACTTCAGTGGCTACAAAACACAGGACCCTGGATGCACGTTAAATTCATTTGTGAAGCAAAAAAACCCCACATTTATCACAAACCTCATCAAAGGACTTGTGCGGACGTATGACCATCTTTGACTGGTATGAATGGACTCTCACAAAGTCCTGAGTCTCTGGGACTCTGGGATGCTGCACGGCTCTACACAACAGAGTTACAAATACACAACATGAAAAGATGCAGAGAACTTACTCATTTAGTAATGTATCAAATCTAAACCATATTCAACTCCAGAAACACATGATGTTTTAAGTCCCACCTGGATACCAGGATCATGAGGTTGTTCTCTACATCAACATCATAGCGGCGCACATACACATAGTCCCTCGAGTACATGGGATACTGTAAGGAGAGATTAAAGATGGTAAAATACAGCTGACAAATAAAAAAATACACACAGATGAATATAATGTTACTTCACTAGAAGTTGCTCTTGACCGAACGATAAGCCAAGCTCAATCACAGTTTACTCGTACAAAAAAAGAAAAGAATAAAAAGTGCCCTATGTACACACACACCATGCAGAACAAATAGCCTCCTCACTTTAAGTATAATTGCTATCCAACTGGACTTGGTTGAAGATACAGTTCAGAACTGAAGAAGTCCTTCCAGTATCTTCAACCAAGTCCAGTTGCCCTCGACTTTAACCTTCGTTGGATAACTATGACCTGGATGACTGAGGATCTTCATAGACATATAATTGCAATCAACAGAAACTCACAGGAAAGTGTGTTGCCCAATGTACAACTTCAGAGCCTGTACTGACATCTCTGTCCACCACTTCAAGCTTGATAACCAGAGAATCCCACTTCTTCCTGTACTCTGTATCCAACTGGGGGAAAGGAGAAAGCATAAGTCAAGGTTAAAATGCTTAATATAGCACATAGAGTGAGTGTTACAGTTGCTTTTGTCCTGCACACATACAGCGCAAGCACATTAGTTGTGTAAGAGCAGCTGGGTAATGGAAACGCAAAACAAGCTTAATAAATATACCACACACACAGTCCTTCCAAAAAATAAGCACACGTGACAGTCCCACAGTGATGAACATTAAATCTTGAACTAAATTCCTACTTTTACAAGTTGGGTCCACTTGCATAATTTTATTTCAATAATAAAAAACAAAAAATATTTACCATGGTTCATAAGTCAGACTTCAAGAATGAGGAGATTGCGGTTTCCTTATTGTAAGGCAGTAACTCAGTAGAACAATTTATGCTTTTCAATTAATCATTATTTGAGACTTGACATATTCCTAGTGGCACAATAGGAGATATGAAAAGTCTGTACCTGTACATTGAAGAACTGCCTTGGGGTGACATCATTGTAGGAGCCCAACACTGCAAATAAAACATATATAAAAAGGATGCAGACTCTTCAAATAATTTCAATTTATACAGCACCAATTCAAAACAAAAGTTATTTCATTGCACTTTTCATATAGAGCAGGTCTAGACCATTAACAAAGACCCAATAATTCCCACTATGAGCAAGCACTTGGGCACAAAGGAAAGGAAAGGGGAAAAAAACAAACAAAAATAAACACTCCCTTTTATCAGGTAGAAACCTTGAACACTGACTTGACTCAGGCTGGGTGGCCGTCTGCCTTGGCCAATATCATTACAACCAAACTTAAAGCACTCAGTAACTCAGAAGGTTGGATGCATGCTTTATCTGCATTTCAGAAACCTAGTTATGCGTGTTGGCTGACCTTTGTATTCATAGAGGTGACTGTTGGGTATGGGGCGCTTCCACACTTTGAAGTCCCTCTTCTCCATCACAACCTCCCAGCCAGGTTCCATGTGCCCGGCCACTGTCCCAGAAGCTGTGTTTAAACATTTTACAGCCTCCAGGGCCTGAATCTCAAGTCCACACCTTCAAAAAGGTAAGCAACAAACAGGAAGGTTGTTCAGCATACTGCACATTACAGATCATAATTAGTTTGTCAGTACGAAATGGTGCATTGCTCATACAGATGGATGACAAATTAAAGAGAAAACTACGCAAGTGTTTTAGTAACATGTTGAGCCTCCAAAACATTCTACAAGTCTCTGTAATTTCACTAGAGGGATGAACACCATTCTGCAAAGGATATTCCCTCATTTGGTTTTCTGATCGAGGTAGGCGATCAACTGGGATGACATCTGGTGAATGTGAAGGTCATAGCATATAATTCACATCATTTCCATACTACATACAAAGCATGCAGTGAGCCCCACGTGCCCTCTATGGAAGCATCTGCATTTGTTATGCCTCCACTCATTCACGTGTGCATTTAAAGAGAAAATCAAACCTGCGAATTTCCTCATCTTGGATCTTCTCGTTCTCCCACATGAAGACACCAACCAGGGCCGCTACAAGTCTCCCAGTTGGGGCGTGCTTGCTTTGAAATCTGCGCCATATGTTCCCAACCAGGGTCCACCTGGTCCGCTCGGAGTACAGGTTGGAGTAAAGCTCGCCGATCTGACAAGCGCGCCGGAGCCTCTGTCCCGTCACAAAGCTGCAGTGGTCCGCAAAAATGGAGAGCAAGCCCTTCCTCTTTTGGGCAGATCCCGCGACCTCACTGGCACCGACGCTTGCCCTCTGGAGCCAGGACAACAGCAGGCCCATGCCCCTGCCCAGCCATGGGACTCTCTCAAGCTTTCCTCTGCCCTCCTCGACAGTTCGCCTGAACGACCTGCTGCTCGGAAGCCTCATTGTATTTACTCCGATCTCGCAGATCGGACGACGGGGAACGGAGTGAAACATGACAGCTAAAACCGTGACAAGTTCCCAAAGACAAAATAAATGTCAGCAAAGTTCAGTAACGTTAGCCAGCTAACGAATTTCACAGCCAAAGCTAATAGTCTGCTGAGATGCGCAATGCATTACCTTTACACAGATAGTGTGGTCGTTTGGCAAGCAAAAACTCGTGATTTTATTCTGGTTGTAACGTTAACTAATTATCGAGCTGTCTACGAGCACGCGACATACAACGTTAGCATTAGCTATCCCTGTTTACTGCCTACTAACGTTAGTGCGACACAGATGAACTACACCCCAACAACAGCGCCGCACTTATTTCACAATAGAAAAATCTATAGTGTAAATTACGTCGTCTACAGTAACTCAATTGTCTACCTGTGTTTCTTTCATGGAGACAGCCTCATGTTTTTCTAACTCTAGCAGCGTATTTGACCTCTTCCTTACTATCTCTCACACACCCACTCGGAAACCCCGCCTTACATATTGTAAAGCGGAAGTTCATTGGACGTTTGTTGTTCTAGGGGAAATTTGATTGGTCCTGCTGGGAGCCTGTATTAAATTTAGCTACTCGAGCGCCAGCATGTGCGCCAGCATGTGCGCTAGCACATCTTATAATCGTGCTCTAACATATATTTTGGTGACTGTGGCTCTGAACGGCACTGCATGAGGGCGACTCTAACTTCCTCTGTCCAGTATGGGCTCAGCTTTCCGCAGACCCTGATCCTGGACGAGCCCAGAAATTATAGCTTCTCCTTATGGCAGCTAACCTGAGTAAAATCTGATCCCAGTTCAGCGAAGTAACTAGAGTTTAAGTAACGTTAGAGGGCGGCAGGTTCACCTTTGTGATACATGTTTTCTTGGCTGAAATTATGTAGGCTATATTTGTGCTGTAGATAAATATGATTTGTAGTTTGTTCTTGCAATGACCGAGCTGACGTTACAGTTTCAAAAAACATTTAACCGAAACACTTCCTCAATGTCAAAATTAGTGAAGTATTTGGGTGGAAAATAGTTAGGACTAATTTTGACATTGTAATACTTTTTTCTTCTTTATTGAGCAAAATATAAATAAATTGCAAGACTGGTAATAAATATACGATCATACAAAACATATAGGCAGCATGATGGGCAGAGAAATAAATCTTAATTATCAAAATGTTATCAGTGTAATTACGCCAGATGGCGGTGTTTAACCATGCAGAGAAGAAGAAATGTTGCCATAGCTCACTCTAGAAGTAATACACTCTTGGGAGGTGTGATTCATTTTAGACATGAAACATTGTCTGGTTTGTACAATAATAAGTTTGTCTTTGTACTTATGTTCAAACAAGGTTTGTAAAAAAAGATTACACTAGAGGCTCAGTCTTAAGGCATTTTTTTTTTATCCAAATCATTTAAATGTGCTTAGCAGCGTTACTGTATCTACTGCACTTAACACTGAAAAGGCTCTATTGTATAATTTGGCTCACTAGGAATCAGTGGAAGTAACATGTTGGTATTCCTTTTCCCTTTGTTCAACCTTGTGATTAAATCATTTATTCAGCAATTCACTGAATTATCTTGTGCAACTTAACATGTCAAAAACTTTTATTAACAAAATAGGCCAAAGGGTAATGGAATACAATGGAATAAAATCACACAATTTCATAATTTTTGACTACAGAGCCATTTTATTGCTTAATTTGTGTGTAATTAGAAGAAATATTTTATTTAACCGTCAAGGCAGTGTTAGCAGGAGTCATGTGTGTCTCTCTCAAGGAAAGTTTTGAATGACTTCAGTAGTCTATCATGAGAGAATAATCATATGACAAGATGTTTTTTGTCAGCAAACACATCGTGTGCCTCTCTCACAGTTCACTTAACTCTATCATCAATCATTAGTTTGACTGTGCTATGCAGTTAGAATATTTACATACAGGATGTACGCCATATTTCAAAAAGAAAAATGGTTATATCCCATCATGGTTATAGCCTATTCCATCATGGTGTCCGGTGCCCTTTCTGCGACTCTGACAAAATGAAGAAGCCACTGTCATTTCAAGTAGGCTACGTTTGAAATCGGTCTATTCAGGACAACTGGAGTAGAAGCTAGAATAAACAAACATCAGTAAACATGAATTTCCGAGTTATTTTCTGACACTGACAACCGCCCTATCTAATCATTTATTAAGTCTAGGTCACTTCTCTGTAACTGGCCTCTGCTTACTGGCAAGGGAGTACACAGGGAGGTGTTATTTGTGTGAGTATCTGCTATATTTGGCTTAAGAGGGAGTTAAAGAACACGCAATGTATTTCTTTTGAAGTTTCGAATGGAGTTCTAGAAATTACGACAGTAAAACTCCCCCCTATTGAGTAGTTTTCAAACAGATGTAATTGCCACGCCTTCCTTTGTGAGATGCTGCCTTCATGTGCTAAGACAAGAATCGTAATTACAAGCGATCCCTGCCGACCCTACCCTAGACATGCCCAATGCACTGGGAATTAGGAAATTTTCCATGATCCTCAAAAGAAGTGACGTCAATTAAGAAGAGACAATGGACAATGGATCTCGCAGTAAAATAATAATTATATGTGCTTATATTATATTATCAGTATCCCATATAGCCTAAATAAATATCCTAGCGTGGTGTGTTTCGTTGCTGTCATGCAAATACAAAACACGCTTTGGCTAAACAGTAATCAGCCAAACACATTTTGCTTTGCTTAGTGAGCACTTCTTCCATTCAGCATATCACGTCTCTCTTGAACATAATAAAAAGAACAGTCACCAAAGTAAACGACTTTTGTTAGAGAGTGAATGTTGTTATCATTTCCGGTCGAATGCACTTGAATGAATAACAAGTCTTGTGTAATGCAGTTAACATCACCACCACCGGGTGTTTTTCCTGCACAGTTTGGACGTGACATTAGAGCCTACAAGTCCTGCATTCAAATTGTTAATTAAGTAAAAGTATTAGTAGTAAAATGTAGGCTACTTCAAGTATCAAAAGTAAAAGTACCCATTTTGCAGCAAAATGACAATGTTTTAGTATTGTATTTTTGGATTTTATTATTATAAGCGACTGGTTGAGGTACTGTAGAGCTAAATTTAAATTACTATTGGGTAGATTAACCTACATATAGTAATCCATTGTATTTTAGAACCTCAACATAGGTTTTGTAAGCTACAATAACTTGATCTGCAAAATAACTAGTAGGCCTAAATACAACTATTAAACTTGAAAACTTGAAAACTCATCTCTTCCGAGAACACTTTCTCTTATAACACCTCTAACTCCTAACCTCTAACATGTTCTTCCTGTGCTCTTCTTCTTCTATCCCCTACAATGATCTTGTATTGATAGCACTTTTTGTTTTGATTGCACTTTTTGTTAACTCTTACTTCCTTCCCTAGGTATCTACCCCATTGATGTGATATGTACTGTGAGCTCTTACTAGTATGTATTGTCAGTTGTAGATCTGTAGTTGATGCTCTGTTGATGCTTTTATGTTGTTCCTCAAATGTAAGTCGCTTTGGATATGCCAAATGAGTAAATGTAAATGTAAGTGTAAATGCAGCAGAATTCAAAGTACAATGTTTCCATCTGAAATGAAGTGGAGTGGTAACAAATGAGCATGAAATGGAAATACTTAAGTGAAGTATAAATACCTCAAAATTGTAGGATACTTAAGGACAGTGCTTGAGTAAATAGTTAATTACATTCCACCACTGTGTATGTATAGAGGAACGGATATATACAGTAAAGTGTCCTAATACTACAGAAATGTATAGTAAGTATAATGGTTATTTTAGAAGTGGAAGTGGATTTAATCCAGATTTTTCTGTAGTGTTTGTGGGTATATACTTTGAGTTAAATATAATAGAGAAGAGAAAAGTAATGTTGCATAAGAAGACTCGCTGAGAAAGGGATCTTCTGCCTAGTGGGACACATGGATGTATTATTAGAACATTTAGTTCTCAAGCCTCCATGGCAGACTACTTCCATCCACTCAGCGCGTGATGAGGAGTAAAAAAAGAGAGAGAGGAGTCTTGCTGAAAGCTGGGCGGCGCTTCCTGAAGGGTGTATCCAATAAAAAAAAGAAACCCCCGGCTCCGTCCACCGGCACGAGCAAGTTCTACACACGCGGCTACAACTCTCATTCAAACTGAGACGGTTCTGGACGCGAAAAGGCGGATTTATTCCACACCGAATCAGATAGTCGTAAATACCCTTTTTGACGTGGTGACTTTTTTTTATCGCGAGGCAGCTTTGTTGGAAGGATTTTGTTCATAATCGGAGACATTTTTCAGTATCCCGCGCGCGCTATCGTAACTGTGCGCGCGCTAACGTTAATTAGCTTACTGGCTAGCAAGAGCTATTCTCAACAGGACAGAACTGCAACGTGTGGTAAGTGCTCTAATTTACATTTTCTGTCCGAATAAAGAGCTCCTTGTTGTGTATATAACGTTAGTGAGCGAAAACCGCAATTAAGATTAACGTCACCATTTTATTTTAAGCTAATGCTAACATTAGCGCAGTAAAAGACCCTTGTGTAAGTTATTCATCGCTATTGAGATGAGTTTGCTGACGTTGGTATCTGATCCGTTGAAAGGCCCTGTGTGGTATAACCGAAGACAGACACTTGACATTATTGTAGGTTTAACGTTAAACGCCTTGTGTGAACAATGACAGACTGTGGTTGTGAGTTTCTGTTAACATCCACGTTAGGTTCGTCAAACACCTGCCTCGAACCAATATCAACGGCGCAATGAAAATGGTCCTTAACGTTAATGTTGAGCTAACCGAGCGGTGTTGACCATCTCTCCAGCTCGGCAGGTCATTAAACTTGTCTCGACGCGACGGTGACTGCCCATCCGGTCAACCGGAGGTAACGTTAAGTTACAGCCTGTGTGCCTCGGGCGCTTCCCCGTTTACGAAAAAACACGTCAAACATAATTAAAGCTGATGATACTAGGCGCAGTATCTATTTTAACAACAAATCAAATACATAATGTCAAGTCTAGACGGTCAAGCCCTTTCTGTTAAGTCTTGTGAACCGGTATGAACAGTCAGCGCTGGTTTTGGGGGCTGTGCTCTATGAATGGATGACGACACGTGCCTATGTAGGAAATATATAAAATGTCTCCTGTAGATAAGACCCTGTTTATCTCGCAACGGCCTTTTATGGCCAGCAACGCCAAACAAAAGACGGCAATAAACTAGAAAATAAGTTAAGTGTCGGTGTTAAATTAGAGGACGTTGGTGTAATGTAAGCACCGGCCCCTTCCTGCGACATGTACAAAAAATGGCTTCCCATTGGGTTTTCATGAAAGGCAGCTAATGTTTCTAGAGATCCTCCTTCCGGTCCAAGCGTTTACTACTGTTTTTTCCCCTGCTTCTCGTGTTGTTTTATCTTATACGGTCTGTAAAGAAGCTGATTCTTTGGATAAAACCTTCCCTGACTTCCGTGCATTTCTTTCAGTGTGTCAGTGTGTCGGGCTGCTTTTACATGAAGGTGAATTGAGGAGAAACTCTTATTAAAAGAAGGCTATGTCTGTCTTTTGTCTTTTTCAGGATGTACCCCTGCTCATCTGCAGTTACAGTTGCACAATGGCTTTCTGTTCACTCTGCTTGATGGCTCAGCACCAAAGGAAAATCAACAGATCTAGTACAATTACAGGATAGCAATAAGCCCACACTATATACCTCCGTTTACCTTAATTGTTTTCTGGTCCTTGCCAGGTAAACGCTTTACAAGTTTGCACTGCTAAATCTCTGAAATCCTGTTTAAAACAGGTGGGCCTGAAGAGAATTTAATTATTTATTTTACCACATACCTCTTTATTTTAGTAGCTGCTGTTTCAAAATAGCATTATAAAGCTATTCTGACAGGCATTCATCCCTTTTAAGATTGTGAAGCAATTCGTCTATAGTCTACAATCATGGTTTCAACAACTGCGACTGCAATAATACTGGTCAGCACAGTAGGGCTAGCGACCCAGACTGCTCTGACAGAATATATGTGGCTGTTGATTGTTGGCTTCATCATCGCCTTCATCTTAGCCTTTTCTGTGGGTGCCAATGATGTTGCCAACTCATTTGGCACAGCAGTGGGCTCTGGAGTGGTCACCTTGCGCCAGGCGTGCATTCTGGCTACAGTGTTTGAGACTCTGGGCTCTGTGCTCCTTGGGGCCAAAGTGAGCGAAACCATCCGCAAGGGTATCATTGACGTGGGCATGTACAACGGCTCTGAGCATGTGTTGATGGCTGGATCCATCAGTGCCATGTTTGGTGAGTATCTGAAGCTTATCTTGTGTGTAATTAAACCTGCGGCCATTGAACCCTGTGAACAGAGCTTGTTGGCACGTAAGGACTGTTCTTACAACAAAATTTTTTAAATGTCAAATCAACACCTCAGAATAGGCTGTAACTAAATTAGTGAAACATTTTCACATGATTTTATCATTCTATTTGAATAATTGCCCAAATTACTTTACTTGGAAAATGTCTGACTTCTAGCTGTTAAAAACATTTAAAACATTTGCTGTTTATAGTCATTTCATATGATTTTTGTTTTCTTGACGTTTCCCTGTTTTGTGTTGTGTTTTGCCATGAGACTGCTGTGAGCCCTCTGTGTCCTTTTTGCCAATTTTGAAAGTTGTCTGAAAAGGCATGTGGAAATGCTGAAGCGAGGTCAACATGTCTAGTCTAACATGTTTCATTTTCTCATTAGGATCTGCTGTGTGGCAGCTCGCCGCCTCCTTCCTTAAGCTCCCCATCTCTGGAACACACTGCATTGTTGGTGCTACTATCGGCTTCTCGCTTGTTGCCAGAGGCCAGCAGGGAGTCAAGTGGTTTGAACTCCTCCGCATCGGTAAGTAGTCAGATGCTCTAATCAGCTGTCCTAGAAATGTTCTCAGTGTTTGGTTGAATTGCATCACATTCTATATTAATGTAATGGCAGGGTGTGACCGGTAATGCACTGTTATAATACATTAGGCAGTGTTTTTGTTTGTGTTGAGGACTGTCAATATCCAGGTCAACAATCCAGTCTTAGACATTTATGAATGGCCTTTTCAGGTTTAGAGCTAAATCCACAACACAAACAGTGTTTGGTATATAAATCTGTAGTAATTCTAATAGTCAGTAATGTTTTGTAGAGTGGAGTGGGCTGTGAAGACAGAACACAAGGCAATTTTACTTTAGTACTAAATTAGCTAATTTGACTTTTCTTTTTTTTAAAGGAATATACAATACCAGTACTGATTTCACAAGTTGTTTCTCACATTTGTTGCATCAGATGGTGGATTGCAGGTCTATGTTCCTCAACAGAAAGCCCGAAAGCTGATGTAAACCAGTCTGTTTGCCCTTTAGAAGTTCTGTATGGAAAAGGCCTGAAATTTTATGTTGACGTCACAATAAGAACCCTTATTGACTGACTGGCTGCATAAGGTGTAAAGATCAATCTGGTCCGTCCATGGGACAGGTAGCTGGGTTGACTAAACATCCAAAGAATTTCTCCTTTACCAGAGGAATGACCTGACATGTCAGGAATGTTTCCCAACAAGATTTTTTTTTTTTTTTTTTCCCTTGAATAAAGCAATAGTGAATTTCCTAGAATGCAGTTATTTTCAAGGAAGAGTAGAAGGACAGTTTTTTTTGTGTGTTTTGTGACAGTTGTCACATACTACAACTACACTAAATTGCATTACTCTTTATTTTTAATTTACAGTTGCTTCCTGGTTCCTGAGTCCCCTTTTGTCTGGAATAATGTCAGGCATTGTTTTCTACTTTGTGCGTGCGTTCATCTTACGCAAGGTAAGTTAGCTCTTCAAGTTGTCGATAGTATTTGTGAGCAAGACGAGAACCTTCCGTGGTCATACGTTTTTAGGTCAGTTTCAACACTGTACTAGTCCATGGTCAAAGTGAAATTGAGGAAATGTTTGTTGCATGCCAAGAATAAAGCTGCTGTTGACTGAAGCAGTTCCTTATTCTACATACATGCATAATACAGCAAGGCTCATGCTAACGTGTCCTTATTATGCCATAAACTGTAACCTGACAACAAAATTGGGCAGTTATGTCCACACAGTGGAATTTGTATTTCAGACTAGGTGCTCTGTTTTGTTCCCGTAGAAAGACCCTGTGCCTAATGGATTGAGGGCCCTGCCTCTGTTTTACGCCGTGACCATGGGAATCAACCTGTTCTCCATCATGTTCACTGGAGCTCCGAGTGAGTATCATTGTTTGAGTCATTTTGCTCTGCATGCCTGCCCACAGCCACAGCTTAAAATAAACTGCTCCCTCAGACAGCCGGATGCCCACACCTATTCCAGATTGAACCAGACTGTGTTTACCATTTTCACAGAAGCCTTGTTTATTTTAACATGTTTTTGGGTATCTCTTGCTTGTGGTTCTATGTGGGTCATAGCTGGAATGAAGGTTTTAAGAGGAGCAGGACAGGGAGATGGAAATAAGATTTCACTTAACTCTTGACGTCACTGGCTGTGCCCTTCAGACATGAAAAGAGAAGTAAAGGGAGTGTTGGAAATGCTCATAGTTGTCCACTGCCAGTAATTTTGTATAGTAATGCTCTGAATACTTGTTGGCTTTTCGTCGAATCTCTCCATTAAATGAGCAACTTTTGCTCCTTTTTGTTCTCTTCTCTCTACAGGGCTACAGATGTTAGCTGGCCTGGGCCATTAAATGGCTGCTACAGGCCAGAGTTTGACTAGCAGTGAGGAGATCACTTGCAGTTCCAGCATAGCCGATAACCCTGCTTAGTCAGGCACATTTTGTACAGTTGTGTGAAGTCCCTCACACATCAACACACTGTACGTGAGGTCCTGTACTTGGGTACCTAACGGTAAAAAAAAAAAAAGGGTGCAAGATTGCATTTCAGACGCCTTTTTAACAAACTCACTAAATCTTCTGTGGAGTTTGGTGTTTAGAATTTTATTTTTAGATTCACATGGACCGTAGACGAGTGCAGATTGTCACCACACACAGTGTTAAAGCCTCAAGACTGCAGGGAAGCCAGGTTAACAATGGGATAATCATTGTTCTTAATGTTCAATTTCCCATAATTAGATGAAGAAAGAATCCCAGCTAATTCAGTATGCATAATTTGATAATATTTCTTTAAACAGGTTTTTTTTTAATTATTTTTTTTTTTCCCCCTTGTTTATATCAGGCCCAATTTTAGTTAGTGTACTACACTGGCACACAAGACAGCAAAATCTCCCCTATTGCTGATATATGCACCCAAATGCAGCAGTGGTATCTGCAGCTAACAGAGTACAGTATGTTTGGTTTCCTGTGATAAGACTCAGCGTTTCCCTGATCTATATCCTATCACAGTGGTGCGATTGGACACCAAGCATCTCACAGCACATTCCTATACTCAGTATATACACCGGTAGCAGAGACCTCAAGTCAACATGTGCATGAAGTGCGGGCCAAAGAATTTGAGGGTCAGATGTCGATCCTTTACAGACGATTGCTTGGTGTGATTTGGGTTCTACTACTGCTGTCACTCCACTGTAGCCCCTTTCATTGTAAAATTAAAATATATCCAGAAACAGAATTATGATATGACTCCGACCCTGAATCATCTGATTATGAAGACTTCGGGCTTTCTAAGACTATATAAAATCAGTGTCAACATCTCAGAGATGCTAGGTACTGTTCCTACGCTTACCCTCAATTCTGTCCATGCTGCCTACCTTTACAGAAATGTCAAATTGTGGTTGATATGCCGGACTACATGGGTGTATGTTTCAAAGTGCTGAGTATCATAGTGATTGTCGATACCACACACACTCCTCAATTGATGAACTTCAGTGCGTTTAGCTGGATACAAATTTTCTGCCTGGGTTACCCTCTGATAAACACCCAGTGGCATTGGTTGCTCCGGGCACACCAAAAGATCTGCAATATGCTTGACTTATTTTAACCATAGCCATGGTTTAGTATGAAACTAAATCAAGTGTCTTCAGAAGCTGCAATTGTCATGGATAGATACTAATTGTGAGGAGTGAATATTGGGCTTACAGATCCCCTCGGTGCTGATACTTAATGCAGCCGTCACTTAATCCTAATACTCTTGGTAAGTGCTACAGTAGAAAAAAGTGAGGACAACTAAGCAAAGTTTCCAAGCCAAGTGAGTCATAAATGGCCACTTTAATTGTCATTCTAATTGAGGGTTGAGGGTGCACACACACAGTACTGGGGGAACAAAACAACAAACCATGTTTCTGTGTAATATAGGCCACGGGATACAGAGGTTTCAGGGAGGGGTGTGGAACGCAGCCGTGGTTAAATTCAATTTCCTTTGCCGTCCTATTCATCCCACTGCAGGGCTGTGGTATAAACTCGTCCCTTTGTGTGGGAGTGTTTATCAGACTGTTAGACCCAGGCTAGTTTTTAAATCCTCTTTTATATTTTGTAAGAAGTTACTCACAAACCAGTCACTGTGACAAAGAGTCATGTGAATGTTGTCAGGCCCCTTTGTCATTCTCTGGGTCCTTTTTTTGGTTTGTTGAATCCCCTGGGGTGTTACTGTACTGTTATGTCAAGCTGAGTCACACCTGCCTCTGGATGTCTGGCTACATGTGACCCGATGTACTCTAGTGAAAGACTGGAGCCTCAGCTGTTACAGAGCGTCTTTCCGTTTTTTCCTCTTATGCTTTTCCAGCCCTGAAAGGAGCGAGCTTCCATTGCATAACTAAGTAAACATCAGTTCGGTCCTCTGTAGTCTCATGACTCAGTGTGCGTGACTGTGGAGAAAGTACACCGCCGACTCGCCCTCAAATGAACACGGTGACCAAGACACTTATCTCTTAGCCTTGGCCCTCATTTCCCTTTTGTTTATCTTAAACTTCCCAAACATTCCCAAGCTAGTGGAAGTGGTGTTTTTATTCTTCTTTTTTTTTTTCTTTGTGTGTTTTTGATTATGCATGGCCAAGGTCACCTCACCAGAGGTGGTGGTGTTGGAATTTTCAGCAGTTTTGTTTTATCCCAACCACACAGCTGATTTGCATCCTCTCTGTATGACAAAGATGACTGTTTCCACAGGGAAATAGTTGCTTTCTGCCAGCATGTGCTGCATTATAGCTACCTCTGCTGCACCAGCTTTGCTGCAGTCTTGGCAAGAGGATGCCCTCATTGCTACAGCAAACAGCTCTAGTGAATGACTCCTTTTTCTCCTTAAATAATGTCTCCTTTTTAAGGAGAACTCATTGTCTATGTGCCGTGTTAGCAGTGCATTTTAGGGTCACAGTGACATTTTGCTCTTTCACCTGTTTTTGCATTTAATAGTTCACATCTAGGGGTACAAATGGTTTCCATATTTAACTAGGATGTGGCACAATAAGGCAATACAGTCATGCTTGCAATGCTAACAACCAGGGCCAAACTATCACACACATGGTCAGATGTTTTTGTTAAGCTATAGATCTATCCCTATACTTCATTTTCTTTCATTGGTGCCATTTAATGATTTAAATGAAAATAAATTTCTTCTAAAGCTAGGTAAAATGTAAGACAAGACAAAACTGCTCAGTTTTAGGTTTGGTATTTCAGTCAGCTTTCTGTGTTGTCCACTAAGAAGGGTAGCACTTGCTGCCTTGGTTTTTAAAATTGCCTTTCTCTATTTGCCTTTGTGTGTGTGTCTGATTCTGTCCATGGCACCTGGCCATTCAGTGCTGGGATTTGACAAGATCCCTTGGTGGGGCACCCTGCTCATCTCGTTGGGCTTCTCTCTGCTGACCGCCACTGTTGTCTGGTTTATTGTCTGCCCTCGCCTCAAGAAGAAGATTGCACGTAAGTTACATTATGTTTCTCATTTTTGGCAGCCTGATGACTCGGTTTTCAAATCCCGGTCACCGGTTTCTTCACTTAAGCTGTTGGGCAAGTGAGGGATTTAGCATTGCACATGTAACCTCAAACTATTCACACTGAAGGCTCATATTAATCCAGCAAATGGAGCTCAGGGATATTTTGTCATAATGGAGTCAGCCTAATGAAATCATCCAAAAATATTGTCACCAGTTTTTGTTCTCTAATCCTGGATTAAAGTAAACCCAAGAGCCATTGGCATAGACACACCAATAGTGTCGCTTTGGTGTTGATGGGGAACACCATTCATTTTAACCTTCATGAATGTACTTCCTCTATTGTTAACAATACAGTGCTTTTGTATTCAGTGGTCCCTCATAATGGGTTAAGTTTCTGCTTAGTTACTGCATGAGCAGTCTTATTATGTCAGATTACAGAATAGCTAAATAGCCCCACATTATTTTGCAAAACATAAATTAAAATCTATTAATATGCCTAATATATTAAAATATATTACGCATTTTAGTTATAGTAGTTTACATTGTTTACAATGTTCATATACCTGTTTATTGTCAGAAACAGTATATCTTAAAATATTTTGAGTGATGGTGACCTTACCTGTCAAGTGTTGTCTCTTATAGTAACAGAGAAACAGCAGGTTTATCTGACCATGTATCATCTGTCTAGATCAGCCACCATTGAGCAGCCTAATTTGGGTCAAAGTGATCCACTAATTGGTCTTTACCCCTTGACTAAAATAGGTTGACTTAAGGTGTTGACATGGCACTTGCAGTGCATGTGTGGGGAAAAAACTGAGGGTTACTGACTGCTTCACCTTCATCTTTGAACAGTTAGGATCATGCAACGTGGCCAACTGGTCAGAAGACTCATAGGATTATCTCATAATAAGAATATATTATTATATAATGGCACTCAGTATCTGATTCACTTTAAACAAACAGTTGTCATGTGAGCCACAGGCTGTGTGGAGTCTTATCGTCTTTCAGAAGTCAAGCCGCTAGCGGTAATGTAAATATGTTCCTTGTAAGTTCATAATCCGTTTCTGTGAGTACAGGCTCACTTTTGAACAGTGGTAACGTTTCATATATAGGACAAAATGTTTTTCTCTCCTTATGCAGTTCTTACACTCCCTAAAGCATAGGTTGAAGGAAACACGTGCTGTGCTAGTATTTTTCTGCTGTACTGTGTATATGTTTGGACATCTCCCAAGCAATATCTCATACCAGCTCCTCCCCCTACTAGGAGATATCAAGTCTTCCAGCCCCTCAGAGAGCCCCCTGATGGAGAAGAGGGAGCTAAGAGAGGCCCACTGTCCAATCCTGAAACAGACTGCCAAGGAGACCTCTATGCCCACCACCCCAGCTGTCAATCAAAGCCCCTCTGCTCAGCCCCAGGCTGCCCCTGAGGAGCGGAGGGTGGCGTTTGACATCGGAGATTCTGATGATCTTGACAATAATAAGGAACGCAAGGTGGCGTTTGACATTGGAGATTCTGATGAGACAGACTACAGCGTTGCAAATGGTGGTAAGTGTGCAAAGAACAACATTGTTAGTAGATCTATATGTAATATGGTTATGTAGATTAATGGTATGCAATGGTGAAGTGACTCTGTACTGTAGATATTCATGAAATGACACACATGAAGTTGCTACAACTTAAGACTTTAATACTATGCTTATTTTTTTTTTTGTACCCCTTTCTGCAGCTCCTAAACAAGTTGAATCAGTCAGTCAGGTCCAAGTCAACAACCAGGAAGTCCACCACAGCAATGGCTCCGCAAATACTCCCAATCAGGTCCAATTCAACAACCACCCTCAGTTCAACAACAGGCCGGCGCAGATTCCAAGTAACGGTTACAGCCAATACCACACGGTCCACAAGGACTCTGGCCTCTACAAGGACCTACTGCACAAGCTCCACCTGGCCAAGGTTGGTGACTGCATGGGCGAGGGGGGCGACCGACCTATCCGGCGCAACAACAGCTACACCTCCTACACCATGGCCATCATTGGCATGCACGGAGACTTCAAGCACAAAGAAGGGGAATATCGTGCCAGCGAGGATTGCGACAAGGGCCCAGTGTCAGGTGGTCAGGACAGGAAGCGCGTGCGTATGGACAGTTACACTAGCTACTGCAATGCTGTGGCAGAGCACACGACTCCTGAAGCTCTGGGAGAGAGTGATGTGACACTAGAAATGGGTAAGGAGGATGCAGGTAGCAGCCAAACCTCTCTGGATGATGATGGCCTTGAAGCAGACAAGCCAGAAGTAGCGACTCTCTTCCAGTTCCTCCAAATTCTCACCGCCTGTTTCGGATCCTTTGCCCATGGAGGAAACGATGTTAGGTATGCAGATTCCTTCACGATCATTTTAATCAACCTGATACTTGACATGCTGTTGACATTTTTACTTATCACAATTCAACTCAAAGTCAGCATCTTTCCTAACCTAATTGTTTCCTCTGCAGTAACGCCATTGGGCCGTTGGTAGCTCTGTGGCTAGTTTACACAACCAGTAGCGTGACTTCAAATGAACCCACTCCCATTTGGCTGCTGCTGTATGGTGGCGTTGGCATCTGCGCTGGACTCTGGGTGTGGGGTCGCAGAGTGATCCAGACTATGGGCAAGGACCTTACCCCCATCACGCCCTCAAGGTATAGACTGTGCAGAATCAGTTTCTCCTTAGCCATAAAACCACATCCTCCTCAGACATTACAAGTCTCAGACACATCCACCTAAGACAGTGTTGTTGTTGTTATTCCCCTGCAGTGGTTTCAGCATCGAACTGGCCTCAGCCCTGACTGTCGTGGTAGCCTCTAACATTGGCCTGCCTGTCTCCACCACCCACTGCAAGGTAAGCTGGTCAAACACTGTGGTCTGGGAGCTAGACTGAGACACGGGAAGAGATTATTTTTAGTGTGAGGGAAGCTACATTAAACAGGAACCCAGTCTGATGCATAGGCCAAATGTGGAGCAACTTTCTCTTCAGTAAGATATTATATTTTTGGTATGCAGGCGACAATTTAAAGTCTCAAAATTTGAGGAAGATGATTGGATTTATGACAACTGCTGTGTTTCCAGGTGGGCTCTGTGGTTGCAGTAGGATGGCTGCGCTCAAAGAAGGCCGTAGACTGGCGTCTGTTCAGAAACATCTTCATGGCTTGGTTTGTGACGGTGCCCATTTCTGGCCTGATCAGTGCCGCCATCATGGCAATCTTCATCTATGGCATCCTATGAGTATTCGGGCGCACCCCAAGCAGGGGAGGAGAAAGAAACCGCTCCGGTGGCACCAGACGGAAAGGAGTAGGAAGGCCAAAATATATCGCTTACCTCAAGCCAACAACTTTGGAAGAAAAGGAAAAAAAAAATAGAAATGTTTGGAAGGACTTGTGATATGGGCCTGTGGTTCTTGGCTGCATCATTTTCAACCTAGAATTTGCTGTTTGTTCGAGTTGGGCAACATTACTTCCAGGGAAGCCTGCATTTCTTTATTCTGACTTGCTTTTTCATATCTCATTCTGTAAAGAGTTAATCTAAAAGCATCAACTGTTCTTTTTTTCTAATACTGAATCTTCCATTTTTCTTATTTAGCAATTATGTGTATACAACCATGCTCTGTTTTTAATTTTGTTATGTTAGAAAGAAATGAACAATTAAAATGCAGTATTAGCCTTTGCAGATGTAACTCCAGTCATAACACATGCTGAAAGTAATGTGGATTTTTAGGTGAGGAATGAGGTTATTGGTGTGCATGTGCGTGTTTTCCACCAGTTCCAAGTATTTATTAATGAATTCATGTTTTGCATTTGGCTTCCTTGTATCCCCTAAACTGGGACACTACTTTTCCTCTCGTTATAGAACAACATTCAACTCTAAATTCAGAGAGGTTGGTTACAGTGTTTTCTACCAATACTTTAAATTATGCGATCACATTAACAGCACTGCAGTTTTATCTATGTGACACACACATCGGAGTAATTTACAATGGTAGAAGCACTAATCGTACGCACTGGATGCCCACCTGCAGAATGATATGTGAAATACTGTATCATTAGCATAAAAAGTCAGCACACTTCTGGTAGGAAATGACAACGCCCTGATAGTTTAAGTCAGTGAAATATCTGTGATCCAGGTGTTTCATATGAATCCCTTGAGGCTCTACATTCTTGATCAGCGCACACACATCTGCCTGAAATAACATGGTTACTTTAATTTGAGAACTGCAACAAACCAGAATGTCAAATGATGCAAAAACATGCTCTCAAACAAGACCTTAAGTCTCCTGTTAAAACTTGATTGCATCATCCTTGATGGTTAAATGCTTTAGGCCTGCTTCAGCCTGGTTTTTCTAGTTCACTTGGATCAGCCACTTCCAAGTATGGTTTTTTTTTGTTTGTTTTTTTTTTCTGTGAATTTGTACCTGGCCAGACATTTAGTTTGCTCTAGCTTGCCTCTTTCTCCTTTAGCCTCAGAGGCTGAATAAGGTTGTAAATCAGGAGGAACAAATAACCTAAAACTGGAAGTTATCTAATGGGGTGGTTTGATGTTGAGCTGATCTGGTCTCGTATTTGAATGACAGCAGACATATGTTGCATGCCAACAGTGTTTGGTCACCGGGCTGCAGAACTAAATGCATTTCAGACCTATAGATGCTGTAGTTGCCTTATTTGTTTTATTTTCCCTTAGGTACCAAAGAAAATAGAGTTTTGTTTTTTAAATGCACATCAACATACTCTAGTCCACACTGTTGGATTTAAAAAAACAAAACAAAAAAACAAATAAAAATGGGAAAATACTCGTATCAAACTTGTCTTTGTGTCCTAAAATGCAATTATGAAATACTGCATAACAGAAGCACTTTTCCATAGCATATAACACAAAACAAAAGACAAGCTGTACAGATAGGTGGAATAGTTCCCGTTTATTTGACAGTAAGCTCAGTGCAGCTCAGGCACCGGGTGATGAGTGAGTGTTGGGATCGGCATGCTGCTATGTTTTCTCACTCCTCCAGTACATCTGTGACGCAGGGACAGACAGAAAGGATTCCTTTACGCTAGCTTTACATTGCAAACACCACAATTCAGTAGTTTTCCAGGTAGTATATAAATCATATCCTCTAGGTTTTTCCTCATATGACTCACTCCTATTACGCAGATACTGTTGGATGATGAGTGCTCCAGTGTGTCCTTTTACTGCGATAAAGCACAAAGCGAGGCCTGTTCTGTCCCCAAAGGATCGGGGTGTACTGCTACAGGTTGCTTTTGTCTTTTTACACCAGTGCATGAAGGTTTTCGTTCTCACAAAAAATGACTTCTAACCACAGAATCAGAAAATTCAGTGACCTTGGATCAATTTTAAAACAATCACTTCAGCATCTTTTAGGGCAGGGGCACTGCATCCTTGGTCTTAAAATAACCAGAAGCAGATGATACAGTATAAATCAAGCACAATAAGCACCTGGGGACAGATGTCTCGGAGTGCCCTGGATTCTTGTCCTAGATTTACTCGCATACAACAAAGACTGTGTTGAAATAAACAATCCCAGCATCTTATTTAGAGGTAAAGCAGTAAACAGATTTTATCATTCTATCGTTTTTATCATTGCAGTGATTTGAATATCTCCAGAACAAGGTTTGTTTTGACTGTTTCGATACATGAAATAGGACAACAGTTTTAGAGTTTTTACAAGCTGCTGAGCTGTACATGTGTAATTGCTCTTGAGGCATTTTACTGTTTACGTGACGCTGAACCCAACCTATAAAGGTCTAAATCTAGCTGAGACTGGCGATGACTAGCTATCATTGCACAACCTACAATTTAACTTTCATTGTGTTGCTCAAAACAGTTCAGCACAGATTGCCTCAGCAGGTACAAGGACTCCTCAAAAAAAATGTCATGACTGAACTCATCCGCTGTTTAGGTGGATCTTTATGGTAAATCATCACTGATGTATGTGTGTAGCATTTAGAAATTTTCACCTTGTTCCCTGGTTGAATCCTGACTGACTTCATCTGCAGAGGAGAAAATGGGGAAATGGGGAGTTACAGCAAGTAATTACAGTGTGGGATTCATAAGCACATAGTGAGTGGCCATTTTACTTAAACTTACCCGAACTGCTCACAGTCTCTGTCACCGCCTCGTGGTGCTCTGGGAAGACATTGAAATGTACAAACAAAAAAACTGGACATTTATAATCTTTCATATCCCATTAAACAGTTGTGTACTATCTGTCTTTAAGTCTAAATTAAAGTTCTTCAAATAGTTTAGAACAGAAAATATTATTTAACATTCATGAATAATGAGGATAACTAGTTTAAAAAGAAAACAGTGCAATTAGTCACATCTCATAATGCAGTGCTTTAATAATTATTATTTGTAGTGTTTTCCCATCTCTATCTTCGTATAAAAAAAATCTAAAAGACTGTTAGAATGACAAAAGATGAAATTACAGCTTTATTGTGCTGAAACACACACTTATGTCCAAAACTCACCTTGTGCTTCTTCAGAGGATTCTGATTCTGTGGTTAACACTGGAGAGAAATCAGTCACAAGATGATATTTTACAACTCTGTGTCCTGTGAGATCCAGTTCTTTTCAGACTTTTGTCCTTCTTTGCCATCTACAGGCTACTATTTGAACAGTAAAACCTCTCTTACCTTCATGAGCCGCAAGGTCAGAGTTCCCAGCTCCCTCTGCTGGAGGAGGATTTCACAGTTAATGTAATGCTGAATGTCAGGTGCAGAAGGATCATGTGTTAATAAAGCCAGCAGGATGTTGTTTTTTTACATACCTGTGTTGTCATTCTCCACTTCAATATGCTCCTCCACTGTTGGAAACCGTTCAATAGGTCATTCTAACACAGCCAATACATGTTCAGGTATCCATTGTGTGATTGAGTATAACTTACCAGATCCATTTTGAGCAGCCTCTGTATCAAAAAGATTTAAAAGACTACATCACCAACTGCACCTTCATCAGCTGTTATTAGTTTTCAATGAGGTCATAGGTAGTATGGTTACTCTTACCAAGGTAGCGGGTGTCCTCATTCTGTTCCTCTGTAACTAAAAGCGTAAAACAAAAAAGTGGATTAAAGGTATATTTGTCCATGAAGTTACCTAATTTCGGTTTAAGGTCATAGCCCTGGACTTTGGTCAAACTTACTGTTCATCTGAGCCAGCTCATTCTTTTGAGCGGCCTGAAACTCCATCTGATCTGAGAGGACAGAGCCAAACGAGAAAATAAACAGTTTGTGTAATATTGAAAGCGAAGACATTAAGTGTTACAGATAAATAGATAAATTCATAAACATAACTAAATAAATTCTCAAAACTGTCTGGTAGGTGGCTTTAAGAACCGGTCAGTTTCCCTGTGTCATAAAAGAAATGAAAAGGTTGCCACTCATGCTGCCAGGTTAATTAACACACACACAGACATGAACATAAACCATAATGAAACATATCAAACTGGAGCCCTGCATTGTACCTATTTTCTGCAGTTCAGTTAGCCCATCTGCATGAAAAAAAACAAGACATTTGGGTTGAAATCGTTTTCGACACATATCACATATAATATCTCTTACATAATTATTATTATTGTTGATACATTTATTATAGCTAACAATTTCTCACCGTGCTGAGTGACTTCTTCCTCTGAAGATTCCAAAGATGCTGAGAGA
Organism: Micropterus dolomieu; assembly: GCF_021292245.1. Taxonomy (NCBI): domain Eukaryota; kingdom Metazoa; phylum Chordata; class Actinopteri; order Centrarchiformes; family Centrarchidae; genus Micropterus; species Micropterus dolomieu. The sequence continues at coordinate 15,898,943 of NC_060162.1, read as the reverse complement.
GCTAGAAGTCATAAGTACATGAATAAATGTATAACTGAAAAACTAACGTAGTTAATCTGTAAATGAACAACAATGAGTTTTCTACAGTGGCACAGTCACGGCAGGGTAACTTTACTCATATAGTATGTTTCATACACAGAGGAGGCTCAAGGTGTTAAAAATAAAGAAGTTTAAAAAGACACAGATAAAAGTAAAACATTTTTAAGTATAAAGTGAAACTCTAACGGAGAGTACAATTTCAATTAAAAGCAGATGTAAAGAAATATCAAGCCTTTTTTTCATAGTAGTTACAGCTGGGGAAAACCTGACATCTTCTGGTAGTTTGTTCCAACAGTGGATCGCACTATGACTAAATGCAGCTTCACCACGCTCATACACATTATGAAGCAAATATATATAAAAACAAAACAAAAAACATTTTGTCATCAGATTATAACCACTCAACCTCCATCAATGTAAATTACTGTCACATTTTTACTCCCTTGAAAATCATAAACATAGCATTTATACTCCTTACCAGAGTGAAACGCTGCCACAGTGAGGAAAACAAATAGCGGCACTAGGAATCTCATCTTGGCTGCTGGTCTGGTTGAGGAAGATCTGGGGTGTTGTCAGTTTACAGCCTCTTATATCTTCAGTCACATCACATGCTTTGCATGGACAGGCGGCTCTGGTACCATTGTCCCTCCCTACCTGAGGGGACAGCTGGGTGGCACATCACCACACAGACGTATCCTTATTCAGGCCGTCAATGCCACCCATTGTTGGCCCTTCGGTCACACGGGCCTTTATTTAGGATGTTACTGTGTCTGATTTAAAAAAAAAACCCAACAAAAACAAATGGGAGTCCTAGCATCCAAGCTGAAAACAATGTTAATTTCCTTTTAGCAATGGAAACTGATCTCACTGCACATCCTTGGCTTATGAATGATGGGTCACAATGTCACTCAGTAAGACAATTCCTCAATTAATCATGCAGATCACAGAGAGAAAGCAAACAGCTGCAGCTATTCCACTCGTCTCCTCTGTTCTTAATGTGTCACTAAAAGCATTCGAGAACATTTCACATTTCTCACAACCTGAATGAGGATAGTGTGAAAGTAAAATGGATTTTAAAGTGAAAAGAGATAAAGAAATCAAAACAAGAGCACAAGTTGGGTAAGAGATTCTAATATAAAGACTAGATTAAAATAGTCATAAACATCACCATCACACACTTCATCTACGGAGCAAAGTGAGATTGATATGGGTGCAGTATGTCTTGAGGTGGGATTCAAACAAAACTTCATCAGGCCTTTTTCTTTTCAGCTGAATGCTTTCGAATAAAATGTAAAATAAGAGCACAAAGCAGAAAAGGTCTCATCACTTTATTGTGACTGTAAACACTTGCAAAACATACAGTGTGTGTGTGTGGGGGGGGGTGGGGGGTTCAGTATTGTTTGAAATCAAATTCAAGCGTACATCAAAAGTTTAGAGTTGTAATGAAAGGCCTCATTTTATTTGTGCAGAAGAAGCCAGTCTAAATACTCCACATGCTTCTTCAAACGGGACTTATCAAATTAATTTCACAATTTATTACATATTTTTGCTACAGTACAGCATATACTCGTGACCAGAAAACTTCATTCAAACATCTAGGATAATACACCTCTCAAAGTACTTAAGAAACAATTAGTAAACTATACTTTTCTTCCGAAAGTGGCTGAAGAACATGAAAGTGATCAAGGTAGTACTTCCAAGCCACATCTGATAAATCACAGTCCAGAAAATAGTTTCTCCTCCATATGTTACAACAAAATACAGAAACGCATCATACTCTTTTCAGTTTGGTCCTGGTGCCTGACCCGATTGCAAATTTCACATCGTTAAAAAAAAAATGACACCTGAGGGACAAAAGATGTCTAAAATTATAGGGAGGCTTATCATCTAATAAAGATGTAAACCAATTACTCTGATATCTTTAAGGCACAATCTTAGTTTTAAAATGCTGAATTCTGTTACCTCGTCAGTGTGATTAGATAATAGTCGTATTAATATCAAATTGTAAGGGAAAAAAAATGGACTTGTTTATAGTTTTCATAACTCACATCAACGACATCTGATTTACAAAGAACATGTCTTGGTGGCGCGACTCTCTTGCTGGCAGCTGAAACATATACAGTGGGCTGCTGCAGAGGTAGAGAGACTGAGAAATCAATCAAGACAAGAACATATCTATATTGGCAAACATTACACAAGAATTTGGCTAAAGAAGGTTGGCCAAAAAGCTGATTTCCTAGACGTTAGCTGTACTGTGTTCATAACAGCAGAAATGCACATAACAAAATCTAAAAATACATGTATTTAAGACACTCGTGTAGACAGAGGAACACCTAATGTGTGTCTATCCTGCAGTGCAGCATGGTTCAGTGATTACAAAATTCAGCACAGTGCAATGTTGATCCACCTTATAATGTAATTTGTGCTGCTGTTGCTGGTGAATGGAGAACTTTGGATACTGTTAGGGTGATTAAAGGATAATGCCGGTTGGTCTTTTTTTTTTTTTTTCCTCTTTCCCCCATTGTACTCTCACCAAGTTACCTGCTGAGATCTGGGAAAGCTGAGACATTGTTAAAATAAAAAGGAAACAAAACCCCATGTTAGCCAGACTTGCATGGAAGAGATGATAAACAACCAACAGTTTACAGAACGACTCCCTGGTTCAACTTTAAAATATCATATTTGAAGTTGTTGTGTGCGCGCAGGCAGTTTTTCTGTGCAATGAGCGATTATCTACCTCCAAAAAAAGTGGTCCTGATAATCTGGTTGAACTGCTGTTTACAAGCTGTTTGACTGCTTCCCAGATCTCAGCAATTACGTTGATTAGTAAAAGGTAGAAACGATGACCAGGACTATGTTGTTTATGTTTAAAGAGGTCAGAGCATCCCAGATACCTGATTACAGAGATGGGCTTCGCGCTGACAGGAGTGTTATTAAGGGCATGTGGGTTTATACTCGATTGATAGGGTTTTATTGCTTTTGGTTCTCCCTTTTCAGAGCTCCCCTCTCAGCCGGGTGTGCAGGTCCTCCTGGTCGATCTTGCTGTTCTGTCCGTGCCAGCGGTGATGTGCCAGCAGGGCCACGTTCCTGGCAGAGATGGCGCTCATCTCCATGGCACTAGCCGCCCACTCCACAGCGTTGACGTAGTACAGCCGGTCGTGCAGGATGAAGGGAGGGGTCCTACGGTGCGGTGGGTGGTAAGAAGGATAAGCCAGCCATGGCATCTCGGACACTGAATCATAGGAGAGGAATATGTGTTGCAACTGCTCCTGGGACAGCAGCTGTTGGGAGAACACCTTCCACACTTTGGTCTGGCTGGCAGGGGGTCGCTTGTAACCCTTGGGGATGTGCACGGGGTCGAGAGAGCTAAGGCTGTTGATGACAGAGTCCTTTGAGTCCATGGTGAGGACTTCGGACACGGTGAACTCGGAGGCCGGCTGTGTGGTCCCGAGGTAGGACATGTTCAGCAGGCCGTGGACCAGAGTGGAGACGGTCTGGTGGTAACGCCCAGGGTAGTGAGATGGGATTGGAGGGGAGAAGCCTGGGAAGCTGATGTCAGACTTTCCCTGGTGAAGCGGTGTTGCTATTACCACTATGTCGTACAGAGAGTGTGCTGAGCCGGATTCTCCAACATAATTCACCTCGTAGAAACTGGCCGTGGTGCCTGAAAACGGGAGACGGAGGGAAGTTAGGATAAAATGTTTGACAGTGAAAAAATGTGAACACACACATGAGAAGAGAAGTGAGAGAAAATGACCGGTTCTGTACCAAATGAATGTGAAAGGTACCTGTCTTGGATGGTCGAACCTTGACTGAAATGGAGGTCACTTTGGCAGGGACGAGCTCACTTTTGCTGTGGTACAACAGACCTGAGCACACTCTCTTATTGCCTCCATCGACAGCCCACAGGCCTGAGTCTGCTCCTGCTAATGACACTGCCCCTAGAAGACAGGACATCCAGTACCAAGGTATTATTATCTCCACCAGACGTCCGCAGCTAATCTCTACTACTGCAGCCCTCAGCTTAATATTTTTTGTGCACATTCATGACTGTATGCTCAAGGACCTCTCAGGATGCAGTGATTCACAATATTTGGAAAACACATGTTAGTGACTGCTCTATTTTATACCGCCATTGACTGACTCCTCTTAACCGGCCAGTAGTGATCAACAACTGCTTCATTACATTTATTTATATCTTTTATCCAAAGCATCTTGCAGTTGCTTTGGAGGTTGCATGCCTCTGGAGCAACTAGGTGTTCAGTGTCTTGCCCAGGGACACATTGGTGAATGTGCGTCACAGTGGGGAATTAAACCTGGATCTCTCACACCAAAGGCATGTGTCTAACATGAAATAGTTGCAGTTTGGTTAGGTTTAGGAAACAGTCATGCTTTGGGTTAGCTAAGTCAGTTAAGGTATATACATAAAGTAAGTTATCCTACGTCCATAAGTTAAACTAAGTCAACGTTGACTTTCACGCAGGACACGCTGTCTCCTGGGTGAAAGTCATTGTCAGCCAGTGTTTGTTAAGTGCCCTGCTCTAGTGAGAGGTGACGAACCAGTATGAACTCGTACACTGTAAACATACCCACGAAGCCATTGATGCGGACACTTTGGCCGTAGTTGACACGGGTGATGGGTGCAACGACATCATTGAGGAAGATCTGCGAAAATCCTTCGCCCATCATCGCTTCCTCCAGGGTCTGATTCACTAGGGTAAGAAAACTATCGCCACCCATGGCATGCAGGAGCCTCTCCACACTGGAGAATGCGTAACTGTACTGCTGGTACTGGTAGATCCTGCGAATAAAAGGACTGATCAAAACATCCAACAGTACAAGGAACAGCAACTCTGTGTTGATATTCCAGGCTCTCGTGCTAAAAGAACGAGGTTTTGAAGCCATGACAACCGTTTTCTCACCTCATAAATTTGTCCAAAATACTCTCCACCCACATCTGCATTCGAAGAAAGTTGAACCCATATCGCCAGAGTATGCGCAAGAAATTCACTATAAACCAGTCACTCTCTTCAAACGTGAGCTCCTTTCCATCAAAGATTGCCATTTTAGAGGGGACATCTGTCCTCTGAGGAATACCTGAAAAAAACAAAACAGGAAGCTTGTTTCAAATATACTCGATTGCATACTAATTATGGTTTAATTACTCATGTATTTAGTATTTATTTAGGGAAACGTTGATTTTACCTAATTTTTCAATGAAGTGCTTCATGTGTAGGTTCAGAGGATGGATCACAGAGCCTCCCATCTCATACTCATAGTCTCCTAACTTTACTGTCGCTAGTCGCCCGCCAACTGCGCCAGGTTCAAACACATCAATCTTGACCGCCGCTCCAAACTCCTGCCTCAGGTAATACGCTGCAGCTGTGCCACCAATGCCTGCTCCGACCACAGCTTTAAAGGAGCAATGACAACAGAGTAAACCAACCTTGCAACAGGCTCATTTCTCTTGAGCTTAATGCATGTGTTTATGAGTCAATCCAATTCACGCTATCTGCTCAGAGATTTGGGGCTGCTTTTTTCCTCCCCCTTTTCTTAGCAGTGAATCTCATTTTACAACTCAATGACAAATAAATCTACCTTGTACTAATGAATTTGACAATCTTCCCTCTGGGAACTACAGGATTAGGATTAGCATTAAGGGTATTTTACTGAAAGTGCCACCAAATAACTATTACTATCTAATTTACTCAAATATAATATTATAGAATGTATGCAAATGATGATATTCTCTTTGGTAAGTGTTATGTTAATTAACTTGACAACTTTTGTCAAGCAGTTGTATGGGTGAGATCCAAGTGAGGTCTCACCCACAAATATATATATGAACCCTCTATTCTAAGCATCCTGGGGAGGATAATGCTCATCTATCCCCCAGTGAAGCAAACTTGATAGAGGATGGAAGCATCAGAACAAATTGAGAAAGTAGTTGCAGAAAATAGGGCTTCTGGGTTTTTACATGCACCCTGGGACTGGCTTACCTATCTTTTTGGGCGGATCTTGCAGCTCTGGGGCTGAGGCTAGACTTCTTCTCCCAGTGTGCCAAAGCCCCAGTAACAGCAGGGCTCTCAGTGACAGGGTTCGTGGATTCATTCTAGGCATCTAGTAGGACATCTGTACAAGAGGAAAACACACGATCTATGATCAGTTTCGCTGATGACTTCCAGTCAACAGTCACGATCGGGTCAAAGATTACACTCACAGGGTTTCAGACTCACGCAAAGAATAACAAAGTAAATATATACATAACTTTTTATACAGCCGAGGCCAACGCTATCATGTCTAATATTTTAAACTGATAAGTGTTCAGTGGTACAGTGGACGGCGAGGACTCACTAACGTTATGTCAAATGTCACAACAGGAGGGCTGCTGTTGATCCAGAAGTAACGTTAACGTTAGCCGTTAACAGATGACGGTGAAGGTTCCGTTAACAATTACTGTTACACTTAAGATAACTTCGTCGCCCGGGAAGACGTCTCCCTATCTACTTAAACAGACAACTGAACTGTCAATAAAAAGCACAAGGAGACTACAAGAGACAATAACAAACTAAAGTTGTTTTACAGTTTGGTCACGTCGGAGCACCGTGAACGTCTCTAAATATTGCAACACACTTCCGGGCACGCTTACATTCGACTTTCACAATAAAAGCTTAGTAAATGCAAACGCTTCACTAAATCTCCTACACACATTTACTGAGGACAGTTAACAATAACTTTTGTTTAATCAGGTAATATAATCATATCACCCAAAGTTAAAGATCTCAAGACATGTTTATAAGGCATAGCCTGAAGAAAGCCCTGCTGTGATGTTTTTTCCCCCCAGATAATAGTTAGATAATAGTAGTAAAATTCTACTCAATACTGAAATATGTTTCCTTTCAAAATATTAACTGCTAGACACAAGGGGTGATGGCTGAAACTCAGATTTAAGGTGAGCACAGAGTCTGCATATAGCTCATTCTGCACTGTGAAGGTCAAATATACAAGTGACACATTTTTTACTTGGGAGGGGGGCTTCAAACATGTGCGGTATCAAGAGGTTTGCCAGTCCTGAGTAGGTATGGTGAATAGTAGTAGTGTAGATTTTTTAAACATAAAATGATAGTGTGTAGTTCTCTTGTTTTTGCTAGTGAGGGCCAGCTTAACTCTTCAGTGTAATATTTATGTCCTGGCACGATGATAAAATGCATCAAGTTGAACGAGAGGACTTGGTTGCCAACCATACAATGGTTTTCTCATCTTTAAGAGAAAAATGTGATTTATTAAATATTTAAGGTAGGACAACTAAACTCAACATCAGTAACATTGAGGCTAAGAATGGCAGTGACATATAAGCTGAAATTTTTGATTCTTAAGAATAAAATCGTACTTATATTCATTCAGAAGAAGAAATTCAGAAATGTCCGAATATTTACTAAGGCAAACTATCATTTATAAAGGGCTTGAGATGGAGAAGAGCCGAATATAATATATATAAGACTGTGTCATCTGCATAAATAATGTCTATCATAAGCCTGTATTGGAGTACTATTATTAAAGGTCTGTAAATAAAGGGACAAGCACAATAATACCTTGTGGTACAACCATAGTTTTTACAATGGAGGTGAGCCTCATCAAAGATCATGCTGCAGTTACCTTTCAAAAGTTAACATTTGACATATAATGTTGTCAAGAAATTTAAACAGATTATGAAAATGTAGAATACAATAGTATATACAGTCTATGGTAGAAGCATATATTTAAAATCCAGTTAGGATACGTTTCAGTGTTCTTTTATTTTGAAAGGTCAATTGATCTGTGCAGCTCCGCGAGCCCTTTTTAATGTGCCTTTTTAAAAAAACTTTTTAGTAGCTGAGCAGATTTTAGTATCTCTTGTAATTTTTCGCAAAAATATTGAGAATATTTCAGTTTTTTTCCAATGCTGCTGGTGGACTAAAATCGGAAATCTCATTAAAGTCTGACCACAGAAAACGGAACAGGATATTTTTTTAACAAACTCGATTGCGGAAGCAAAGCGGAAGTGGTGTAATCGTCTTCTCATCTTGAGCCATGCTTGAATGGAGGTGACCTTAGTTATTATAACATTGTTAAGTACAGACACTTGGGGAGAGCTTTGCAGATACACGTCGTAAGTCCGGTTTAGATGCTAAACTTGTTGTAAATTTTAGCGAAGAGGTTGCTGAGTGAGCAGGACGGACAGAGATGGCAGAGGCACATCAGGCACGCATGCAGACTGTGGTGGAAGACATGGTCCAAAGCCTGGAGAGGGAGCACATCCGTAAAATGCAAGTATGTGTCTTGTCTGTGGACGCGTGGGGTGTGCATGCAGTGCTTTGTTTACCACCCACTTGTTTACCAGTTTGATCTCTGCAGCCATGTACATCCATCACATGTCTTAACTGTGTGTTGTTGCCGCAGGGTCGCATGTTCAGCTGCAGTGCACAGTGCTGTGATCGCTCCACAGACTCCATGTCTCAGGTGCATCAGTGTATCGAGAGGTGTCACACTCCTCTGGCCAGAGCTCAGGGACTGGTCACCTCAGAGCTGGAGAAGTTTCAGGTGAGGGACATGATCTCCTCTTTCCCCTCCTCTTTCAACATTTGAGTGTGTGGCATTTGCAAAAGTCTTTAGGTTTCCAGGTCACAAGCATCAGCTGTTCCAGCATCCTTTCAATGACAAGGCTATATTTAAGTATGGCATGTATTATAATAGAGGGAATATAATCATCTTAATCAAACCTGCACAGACCATGGCTGGTTTAACCTACTTAGGGTTTCTATGGGACCCCAAGTGGGTGGGTTATACTGTGGTAAAAATGTGTCAATGTAAACAAATTAAACAGATGGAATATGCACAATCAAATATTAAAACAGGCCGTTAAGCTAGACAGGCATCACTATTGGGTAACAATTCGGGACCTGTTTGAAGCCCCTTGTCATTTTGTCATCAGTTTATATTGTAATTTTGTGGTCCATATTCACAAAAAATTATCGCATTCAATCAAAATACACAAAGTATATAAACAGTGAACCTGGGGCTTTTTGTGGCCCTTGAGTGTCTGGGGGCCACTTTGCTCAGTTGGTAATTGAGTCTTGCAGCAGACAGTGCTATTGAAACTACAACTTCACAACAATTGTTGGGAAGGTGACGTAATTACATTTATTCATATTACTTCTATGTCCCTGAGGAGAAATAACCTACAGGTTTGCAGCCAGGAAATCAAAGCAATAAACCACATATCAAGTTAGATACAACAGAAATATCAACATAACACACAGTTGACAATCGTGTCTAAAGTCCAAATGATGTCCACCATTCTCAGTAAACTAATGTCTCTGTTATGTGTAGTGTATTTCCCATGCAAAGCAGTTCAGTTTGGAACCAGTCTTTTTCTATTTACTTACACTCAAATATTCTATATTTTTTCTGACTTATGACATCAAGTCAAAGAAAATTAATTTTTATATTGACATATAAGTACTGTAATTCACGTGGGAAAAGCCTTTTTTTTTTAAATACAGAACTTCCCCATTTTCTGATTGGCCAGTCCTAAAATATAACGTTTTAGACAGAATACTGTAACAAATATCCACAGTATGTACTCTCATCTCCCCTACACTTTCAGCTTGCAAAATAATCTTTTAAACTGAGTAATCACCTGGGGCTCCAGTAGTAAACAATGTCACTTTTGTTTTTTTCAACTATATTTTCAGGCAAAAAGAAAGGGTTGATGAGGGCAACAGAAAACTTAGAGGAACATGGTCTTTCAAAGACTTATGTAATGGGTTACATATTTTAAGTACATCTAAATACTCATTCTTTCCTAGTATTATTATTATACATATAGACTTATCTGTTTTTTGTAGTAAGTGTAAGTTGTGTTTTCTCTCCTCGTTGCCCCCTCAGGACCGTCTGACCAGATGCACGATGCACTGCAACGATAAGGCAAAGGATCTCTTTGACTCCGGCGCCAAGGAGCCAGCCGTTCGGTCACTGATGGAAGGCTGTGTGGGCAGCTGTGTCGACGACCACATTAACCTGATCCCGAGCATGACCCGAAGACTCAAAGAGAATCTGGACTCTATAGAGAAGTGAGGGTGGCTGTAGTCCGTGCTGTAAACAGCCTGAGCTCTTTACACACCCATACAGCACTCAGCCAACTCGACCGGGAACAGCTGAAGAATTAGAGGGCTGGAACACCATGAAAGGGTGGGGAGAGTTAAGTTTAATTAAAATGGATCATGTGATGCAAAAGATAGTTTTGACAAGTTTTAGAGCCTATGACTCTGAATTTCGGTGTTGTGGAGATTTAAAACTGCTCACTGAGATGTGCTAGCATACTATGTGTGATCTACAAACTAACCTCCCCAGAGACTGGGAGCTGACGGCAAGAAAAATCCAGTGATGCACCTGGTGTCACATTATTGCGTATGAACAAGATTCTAGCTCCAAAATGCTTTTAAGAGTGCATTTGTTTTAAACCATCATGGTTTACATGGTGCATCTATTCATGCATAACGTTGTACATGTCCTTAACTCTTCTCTGCCATATTTAATTTGAAGTTTCTCTCCAATATGAGCCCTCTCATCCCTCATTGTTGTTTTTGTTGTCATTGAATTTTTGAGTTCTGTAATTGTCTGACCTCATGGTGAGATATGTTTATATCTGAATTAAAAGTACTGTAGCTGTATCTGTTTTTGGACTGTACTACCACCATAATGTCAACATGAACTCTAATTACGAGTATTGAGACAAGGCAACCACAGATGCCCATGATGCTTTTGTGACACATTTTAATGGCTGCAAAATAATATTCTCAAAATATACAAATAATGGTACAAGTAAGGGAACACTCTCTGCAGTAGCAGTCTGAGTAACTGCAGGAGAACTTTGTACATGAACAAATACAAGATGTAGTAAACACACAGTAGACCTGATGTAAATCCCACAACCCATTTCATCTCTTCATTTAGAAAAAGTATGATAAATGTCAATTTTACACAATTACACAACCAATCAAAGGTGAATTGAAAAGCACTCTGAGGAGATCGAGCTATGCACAGGGAGTGAAAGAACAAGATGTCAGTAACCTAGAACATATTGCAGCAAGCCTGAGAATAAGAGGCAGCAGATGGAACAAGGTTACTGTAGTCATAGCCATAATATTGAGGGAACCGTGGCATTGTCTGATAATTACAAAATAGTAATATCAATTGTTTTAGGTCCTTTACATCATATGAATGTAGATTAACAAGTGAAAGGCCTCAGCCTTGATAAAAGTATACTTTCCAAACTCACAGTAAGAAAGCTCTTCGAAAGGCAAGGAGGGTTTCTACCCAAACTAACATCTAGCAAGGGGAAATGACTGCTGAATTATATTCAAACTTTACTGCGGAAAGCAGACTACCGCGGAGCCAAATGAAACCAAATGTTGTGCCACCTACACACTGATCTTTAAGCCACTCTGACAGAAAATACACAAAGGGGTCTCGCTCTGCTTCTTACAGTATTTAGTTTAGACCTTCTGGAAACCCTACCTTTGTGCTTAATTGTCAGATGGCCAATCAGTGGATTACAAAGGCGTAATCATTACAGGATTAGTCATCATAACAAGGTGATAATGATGAGCTATGAGTAGTCTGAGTGCTTAGAGTAATTTCATATGGGATTATATGGAACATGATGTGACAACATGACATTAAGAGAATAAAATAGCTGGACAGTATTTCAAATATGTTACTGTAAATATGTCCCAATGAGCATCACTCAAGTAGGAAATCAGGCTTCAGCATAGAGGAAAAGGGAATAATAAGAGTAAGCACCAAAAGGCACCATATTCTCTTCATATTCTGGAGTAAAAATAATAATTTTGTCAGAAGAGTAACTTCTGCAACATCCACAGAAGCATAAAAACACAATTAACTGTGCAGCTGTAGTAAAGACCTATGTTGGAGAAAGAGATCATGTGATAGCACCACAGCCCATGTGAATGGGCGGTTTTACTGGCTGCCGAAGAATTGTATACATATTTTCTTTAGCAAAAAAAATCCATACAAATGAAGTAAAAAATAAATAAATGCCAAACAAAAATACCTTTAACTTTGTACTTAATGACAGTTACAGTTGCAGCTATACAGGCGAGTAAAATGAGTACATGTCCGCTGAAAATCCCCACATTTACTGGATTTCAAAACCGCATGAGGTAACATCAGAATATCCAAACAAATAGTGACCTAATTAATAGTACAACAACATAATTGCTAAGGTACTTATTGTAGTGACTGGAGCAGTCTAAATATCCTGCCATAATGTGTCAAACAGGGACAAGCTGCACTGCAAAAGAGTTGCAGTGGACACCAGCTGAACACCAGCAAATGGACATTTGATAGTTTTTGTCATATAAGATTTTATAAACAGAATTTTGTATGAAATGCTATTTTACAAAGTCCAAGGGATACTTCATATCGGCTATAATCTGGGATTTTTCCAGGTTGCTGAGCAGGTGGTGGACTGAAGCCTGCAGCAGCTGGTCTGGTGTAGAATTGCACGGAGACACGTCCAACTTAACTAGGGTTAAAGAGTGATAAAACACAGGCTAAAACTTCTGCTTTTCTGCATCTATCAGTTAATTTTACACAATTCAAAAGTGAGGTCTGTTGAATGTAGTCACTGACCGTGCAACTTTTCTCACCGCGGCAAGGGTGAGGAAAGCTCCTTGAACAGTGCAGGTATGACGATGAACCCATCTCCGCTGATAATCAAACAGCAGCAGGTGGTAGAGATGCAGTGTCAGACTTTAATTTAGTCTGTTTACAGCCTTTTGTCAGAGATTGTCCCATACCTATTCCATTTGGATTCAGTCACAAGTCATGTGAAATGTGTTTTTTTAGTCTAGATTGACACTGTTGGTATAAGCGGCATATCATCTGCTTGCAGTACAAAAAAGTGTGCCGGTTAAAAATGGAGTGGAAAACATGTCCACTCGTCTCATAACAGCACTGTGCTGGTCAAGTTTTCGAGCGAAGGGCTCCCACAGTCTACATTGCCCGTACGAGCACCAGGCTTGAAACTTCCCATATGAGTCAGTAAAGGTCTAGTTTCACCCTCTGGTGCTGTTCCCTTATGATCTTTCCATTTTCCAGGGGGATGATGACCCCATTCACACTGAAAAAACAATTCCAGTGGTTTCATTAACATAAGCAAAAAGTCAAACCTGTCCATGGTCCTCACAATCACCAGATCTAAACATTATGTAGTCACTATTTAAATTTGTGAGGTGCACAGTCCAAAGCAGCTTTCCACTCTCTCCAAAGGCGTGGAGGTTCACCATCTTGAGAAATGGTGCAGTGCAGACAGTGCATGACAGAGGTCAAAAGTTTCAAGCTGCTCTGAAGCAAAAGGGTGGCCTAATCCCTCCTGGCCACTGTAACGTATATATATATATATATATATATATATCTCATATCTCTGAATGTGCCAAAACACTGATTACATAGATACAAAACATTTTCCCTAAACACGTTACTGAGTTACGTAGCATGCAAATGGTATGTCCAATGTCATGTCAGTGATGATAAATGTGGCAGTGGATTGTACATACAAAGCTTGTGTCAGTGTCCCAGAGTTCCCAGAGGAATAGTAGCAGTTAATGGCTGCTGAATGGGCATCAAGACACGCTGCGAGCAGTGCTTTCTTGTTCTGAGGAATCTGGACGGTGGTCCGAATGAGGCGACGTATACAGGAAGTTACAGCACACATAGAGGGGGAATGATAACAACCGGCTGTCCAGGTTCATCACCACATACTCCTGAGTCATTGAAGGTAAAGGAAGAATATTAAAGAAGTCAAGAACAGCATTTTCTGCTATTATATATTGACATGAAAATACATCTGTCTACATACACAGGTTAACAGTGCCTACTGACCTGGTCTTTTTCAAGGGTGAGAAGTTGATAACCTGTTGAGCGACTGCAGACCAGCTTTCCACGGCTGTCAAAGGAGGCGAGACGTAACCTGAACAAGTAAAAATTGTCAAAAGGTAGGTAAAGGTGTTCAGATTAGATTAAAGCTGAAGATACATACACATTGTTTTTAAAGGAATCATTTGAGATTATCTGAAAATCTACAATACACTTTCATTTGCTTTCTTGTAGGGCTGGACCGAGCATTTGAATATTTGATCGTAGGGTACACATTCCATTTTAAATTTTGGGATTCGAATATTGATTTTTTTCCCCCTGCATGTCACATCCACCCACAGCAGTGAACGTAACGTTCCAGTTCACATCGAAGGGAATACAAAATGAAGCTCTTTTCTCTGTGGGAGCACTTTAAACTGAGTGATAACAATTGCAGTGTGACAGTTATGGTGTGAACATTTAGGCTATAAAAAAAAAAAAAAGAAGCTAAAAGCGACTTTTACACAATAACTTGTTGTTACTTTTTGATACCAGAAACGGTGCTCATCTTGTCTGCTCTCTCTGGACCCCCGCCTGGTTATTATATTCCCCTGATCGGTTCTGGACCTGCTCTGCTCAGCCTCTGGACTCCCCGCTACAGTTCCCTCTGCTCTACACTGCAGCCACCAACCTGGTTTTGCAACATCTAGTATTCCAGTCTGCCTCGCTCTTCCCCGGCTCAATTTCCGATCACTTCAACACCGCAATAAATATTTCTCTTTTATCCAACTCCAGTCTCCTCCCTCTCTTAGTCCTGCATTTGGGACTACTAGCCTAGCCGTAAGAAAGGTTAAACACAACCTTTTGTTAGTAATAACGTGCTGTTAAAGAAACAAAGCGCTCTCTCTTTTTCTCTCTCTCTCTCTCACACTCGCACACACAGTCCGTGACCGCCGTTCTGTCTGATCTCTCCCCCATCAGGTTTCTCACTCACTCATGTCATTGCCAGAACTTTTTGGGCATTCATCTTTCTGTTGTTCTGCTTTAATCTATGAAATACATAGCTGTATCTCGTGAGTAAATAAGATTAGAGTATTATAATTAATGATTAGACTACTACTTACAGTGAATTGATTATTGCTTAATTATTAGAGAGGTATGACAGCAACTACTCATTATTTCCAAATCAGATTAAATTTGTACACAGTAAAATACTACAAGGTTGCCAGTTCTGTTGCAACTTAGTTCATCCTGAACTTTGTATGTTTCTATTTGTTTGTAAAGCAACTTCAACAAATGCTATATTACTAAACTTGTTTTAAAACTCATCTTGCAGAAGAGTTACTCTTTACCCTAAATTATACTTATCATTTGTATTGTCTAGTTTACAAAATGATCATCTTAGTTTGCTTATTTAAAATCCATAATACTGACATAACTGCAGGCAGTTTTTACGTAAATGTTCTAAGGCTGACTGCACTACAGACCTGTATGCCAGGTGCCTTCGAGGTTGTAGACTCACAGCGCCTCCACATGGCTGACTCAGAGTATTTCTTTTGAAGACTATGAAACGGTTTGTGTAGGTCACCAGCAGGTCAAAACCAAAGTTAAAGCCTGTCCAACGCCAGCAGTACTGAGGAGAGGAAAATATTAGGGTTTTTTTCTGTTGAAATTAAACAAAATACATAAAAGTTACTGTAACAACAAGACTGTTCAACTCACATCTCCATCTTTAGTCAGTTTCCTGCCACATCGCATACTGCTCAGCTCGAACTCCTCTTTGTTAGCTTCATGGGGACTAATGACAGACAGGTGCATTCATCATCCCAACAGCATTAAAATCATATTCTATGGATACAGTACTTGTGGTCATATGAAACAGTCCTCTGACATTACAGTTATTCAGTCACAGGTTCTCACCCATTATCGTTGTCAAATTCTGTCCGGAGCATAGCGAACCACTGGTTTTTGTACACCGACGTTAACCAATCTGGAATATGTTAGAATAAAAAGCAGTGCATAAACACATGGGAAAAAAACATTTATCATTCCAAGAGATGTAAACATTAAGATGAACAATGGTAATACTGCTTTACAATTCATCTTTAAGTTTTTCTTATAGTTTGGTGACATATGCTCACTCTGTTTCTCCCTTTGATTCTCTCTCTCCGCCACTCAAACTCTCCCTTTCTCTCCCAGTCTTTAAAATCTAAGCAAGTCTGTTTAGTTCTTTATACCAATGACAATGACAATGAAATGAGACAACTTAAACAACTGAATTAGACAAAAAGATGGAAATAGAATATTGGTCTACATAACTGGACTTACTTGTCCAAGTAACGTGAAAGCCCTTGAAAACTTTGATACTAGATAGTGAAATTAAATATTTATTTTTTTCCAGAGCATAATTAGAATCACATTCATGTCAGACAGAACCATATCTTACCAGGGGGCAAAATATTGTCCCTCTCCAGGATACGTGCAGATGCCAGATCGTTGATGATGTATTGGAGACGAACGTATTTAAACACTGAACAAAAAGGTGCGCCCTCTTCTGTGTTCAAGAAGGGCTCTTTCTCACACAGGTCTGTAGAACAGAATCAATTGGAAACAGAGTCAAACACCTTTGTGTTGCTACCAACAAAAAAAGATTTCACATAAAGATAACTGTTTAATAAGTATCCAACGAAGGTTAAAATCAAGGGCATTGTTGTTAAAATTGTTAAAATCAAGGGCATGTTTAATAAGATGTGGCTTAACAGTACCTGTCCTGCGTTTGCAAAGCCAGGCATCAGCGTCAGGCAGAAGCTGCTTGATTGGTCCATCCCACGACGGGTTGAGCTGCAGAAACATCCACTAAAGAGAGAAAAATTACAAAGAGAGCTCTTAGAAACAGGTCTGATGGTATGAGTGTGTCTGAGAGTTATAAAGTACATAATTTTTCCATGTACCTTTTTCAGAGCAGTGTACACATCCATCTCCACCTGCATGACAAACAGATCCGAGGACTGGATGAGCTGGTCCATCACCTCTGCTCTGTAAATGCAGTACAGAAACAAATTGTGAGTTTGGTCATAGACAATATTTTTTACACCGTGATTTGAAACATAGTTACTCAACACGGCCATTTCATTCTCTTTAAGTCACAGCAGATAAACTAACTAAGACAACTTTAATATAGCAACACATTGCGATCTTGAGGTTCATGTTAATATAAAATTAGAAAAGTTAAAATGATACTTTAACAAAGGATGTAGGCAAAACAACACAACTAAGTAATTGTGAACCGAGCATATATACCCGAGTTCTTTCATCAGGTCGACATTTTGGTGGGTCATCAGGTTGTTTAGAAGCCATTCAAGACACCTGCAGAAAGAGATGCACAAACACAGTGTAAAGTACACAGAATTAAAGACTGATTAACCCATAAATCTCAAATAATTAAAATTAATTCAAATCTGACTTTTTCATGACTGAATCCAAGCCATAGATACTGGCACAAGCATAGTAGCCACACACAGTTTTCGCACTTATGTTTTCCTTCATGGTCTCTCCACACTGCTGGATCAAGCCATCCTGCAGACAACAACAAACCACGAGACTTGATTAGGTGTTATATCATATGACTGCATAAACAAAAACCAAGATGGTAATTTTACATTTCAGCCAACAGCTGACTTCATTCAGCGTACTGACCAGCTGTAGCATACAAGCAGCGGCAAGAATACTGACGACTCTGCTGGGCTTGATCAGAACATCATCCCGGTACAGAGATCCAAATACGACTTGTAGAGCTACACACACACAAAACAGTATAGTCCTGTCAGCCCACCACATAAACAAACACAGTCAATTGCTTATTTCTGTGACTGAGGTCCTCTCACCTTCAGTGTCTATGTTTTGGTCTGGGATCTCCAAGTTGATTTCCATCATGTTGGACTCCTTCCAAGAGCCACTGAACATGCTGGAGAAATACCCTGACTGCAAAATGCAAGAAGGAAGAGAAAAGAGAAGGACAAAGAGTATTAAGTGATAGACAATGATAACCCACATAAAAGAAAGAATTTATCAGTGGCTGTCTTTGTGTAAATGTTTTACCTGACACAGGTACACTTTGTGGAGGTTCCACTCCTGTCCCAGGGCGGAGATGCGAATGTCACTGTTTTCCCCATTCAGGAACAAAGTCTGATAAATGTATCGCGATGTGCTTTTCAATTTTTTCCTACTCAAGTTTGGGAAACACAAACAAAACAAAAAACAAGAGACAAAAACAATTGTTAGACAAAATTTTTTATTTATTTATTTATTTATTTTTTTAAACTTGACTTGCCTGCGAGGTGTATCTAGTAGAGCATCGTCCTCCTCTTGTTCACTGTCACAGTCACACTGGGCATTTCGTTTCCTCTTCTTACACTCACAACCATGCTTGCGGCTGGTACTTGTGCCCTCTGCAGCCTCCTCTGGTCCCTGAGAGGGGGACTGGAACCTGCTGCCCAGACTTCCCATCTCAAGCTTTCAAAGAAGCATCACAAAAACAAAACAATTGCCAAAAACAACAGGCCATCTGTACTGTATTGCAAAAGAGTTGCATAGACCTATAATATCAAAATCATGAGAGCAAACCCTGTTAGGGTAATGGACGGGAGGGACATTTGCTTTTGCTACTTTTCCTTAGGGCTTCAACCAACAATTTCATTCTTAATTAATCTGTTGATTCATTTTTTTGATTATTTCATAGGTGGTCTTCAAATTGCTTGTTTATTTAATTTAACGTTAACAAAATATATGAAAGAAAAAGCAGCAAGTTATTGATGAATAAAACAAATGACATTAGAACAAATGTGTTAGTTAATATGGGGCTGTTATAATGTGTATATCTAACTGAAAGAAAGGTACTAAATTATCCCAAAAAGCCTAGAGCTTTGCATGGAATTGTATTTTTGAGTGTGAGTGCATAACAAGACAACTTCTTCATAACTTAACCCTACTTCAGCATATGCAAACCAGACGTACAGTCTGTTTAACAACAAACAACGACTGAACTACCTTACCTGATGATTAGCACCGTGAGGGAGAGGTGTCGGTTAATTTGGACGGTAAACACCGGCTGATTATCTCAGGTCAGACACTTTGTCAGACGTAGACAGTTGAAGAGGAGCTAACCTTAGAGCTAGCTTAGCTGCCGAATTCACAAAAGAAAACAATAACAGCGTTGCTTCTGACAAGCTGCTTCACCACACAAGCCTCCAGGCCGAAAAAACTTATTTTGTTTCAGTTACATTTTTCTAAATTAAAGCAAACGTAAACTCAGAGGTAGGAGATGATGTGGAACTACCAACTGAAAATCTGCGGCTGCTTTTGTTGTTCTTCTTCTCTCGCTGGTTAGGCGCAGCGTTTCTACGTCACAGGTGGTTGTGCTGCTCAACAGCGCCACCTACCGTGAGGCGGACTTATTACACAAGCCTGGAAAACCAGTCGAATCTATCACAAATCTTTGTTTACATTATATGTCTAATTTGTTTTATTTAATAATTCCTTCATATTGCATCCAAACCTTAGATTCTCCATAAGCCTTTATAACAGTTATTAACTGTCCCATGAAATAAAAACAACTTGACGACTGTACTGAAACTGGATGACCTGTCCTATATTCGGCCTTGGCTGAACCATAGGCCCCTGACCAGTCACTCTGGTTTCCTTTAAGTCCAAAGGACACTGCCAAATCAACAATGTTCAGTCTTTTATGCATCTGCCTAATGCAGACTGTAATTAAGACTGCACTTGAAACTTTTGAGAGGAAAATTATATTTTAATAATTTATGTACAGAAAAACTGTCCAAAACTGTGTATATAGGCTATTAAAGGGCCTTAATCTTGTTTTTTATAGATTGATTTGATGGGTTTACTTTAAAATGTGTTTAAGTCCATACAGAAAGCAGAAAGGGTGGAGCAGCCACCATTTTTGTTCATGTGACCACAAAAGATAACAGCCAAGCATGCTCAATATCATGTTAAAAAAGTGTCAACTTGTGCTTTCTGTTGACTGAATTCAGAAGGAAAAAGCAATAAAAACAGCTTTAATTGTATTAATCATTACACATATAGCCTAATACTAATACAGTACATTTTTAAAAAAGTCTCTATTTTCCCTATAATTATTTGGTAGTACAAAACTACACAGTCTTTCATATTTACTACTAAAACACTCCTGAAACAACATTCTCCCTTGTGATGTTGAAAGGTTTTATGTACACTTGGGTTGTATAAGACATTGTCAATGGCTCCAAGGCAACCAGCCCACAAAGTCGTTCTTGTTTTGTCAATTTTAACCACTTCACTCACCCTTTCCCACTCACATCTGAATACCTCACTGAGTGCAGGCTAAGCTGTAACCTCTGAGCTGAGCTGAGTGTTCAGTCAACAACCATCTGCAAGGGTCAAAACATATCATCAGTTTCTATACAGACAGTTGAGATTCAACAGAGGTGGTCACCTTCCAAGTCCTTGAGTAGTTAAAACTTTACTCCTCCTGCCACTGTGAAAGATGGGATATGTTAACCTGGAAAAGATCCTGCACTGTTATTCACCTTTTAAAATTCAATAATGACAAGATTGCCCTTAATTCTACTCTCTCTTTTAACTCCAGAGTAAATAGCATTTAACATCAAAAACATGGCATGTAATATGAGAGTAAATACCTGACAGCATTATCTTTACTTCAAAGCCTCCCGGTCAAAGAACAAAATACTGAGATGACAGACATCAGTATTCAACACATGACTGCCCTCCAGTGGTATCCTGTGTTCTGTTACTATGCAGTCAGAGGTTATATACTTTGGCTTGCTTTTGTGTGCCACTTGTGATTCTTGTCAAGTTTCATGATTAAATATTACCACAAATTAACTATCTCGACCTGTTTTAGTTTCCATGGTAGTGGTATTGTGTTGCTAAAACATTTCTCAAAAACTTATTAGTAAACTGCTTGCTGCATAGGTTTGCGCCTTCAATACAAAGTGACCTCATTTCTGACTATCAGAGTACACCAAAAGCTACTGGATCATTGTTTTAAGGGGAACTGGGATGGCTTTTATCACTTTATTGTATTCTCTGATTGGGCAGTGAAAATTAAATTTGACACAAAAATCTTTTTTTTTTAATTTAAAAAATAAGCAAATTCATCCATCAAGTGGGGAACAGCCCATTTTCCCTTTTCCATCCATGTTCCCATAAACAGCGATTTGTTCCTAGACAGTATATATCAGTTGTTCCACAGGGGCGTATTATGTGGTGTAAAGTTATGCTTGTATACTAGATTCCAATACAGGAGAACTTGTTGGTAGAAATCAGACAGTTTCACAGGCAGCTTGCATAAATCATAGTCACATCGCAATAAGAAATTGATTCCTCCCATTTTGTTAAAGATTGCATCAGGGATAGTATACCAGATGGAATCATAGTGCATAATGAAGGGATTAAGCCATTTTAATTTCAGGACCCTGTTCATAACAGAGATGTCTATGCCATTCAGACCACCTTCCCCGACACTCTTAATCATGTCAGCTCTCCTAATGTAGTGACATAGTAGTAGATAACTCTTGATAAGCTTTCCATCATAGTTAATAATACCCTTCCAAATAGAGTTGTGTCTCTTTGTAGCCAAGAATTCAATATAGTTTTATATTATTTAATAGTTTTTGAAATGTTTTCTTTCTCTCTTATTTCTTTGGACCTGGTGACAGTTATGCCTAAGTATTTGACTTCAGTTTTCACCTTGATATTGCAAATTGTCTGGGCTGGTTGATCGTGTAATGCCAATATTTCTCATTTGTCAAAATTAAGTTTCACACCTGCTGCTCTAGGCTATTCTAGTCCTTTGGATATTTGTCTTTCATTTTTCAAAAATAACATAGTGTCATCCACGAAATGACTTATTATAATATTCTTTCCAAAATTGTTTAAACCTTCTGTTCCATTGTTTTTAATTAAAATGGAAAGTAATTCGGCGACCATTATAAAGAGTATAGGGGAGCTGTTACAACCTTGTCTAATGCCCCTACTGACTGGGAATCTTGAGCAAGTACCATGTTCTAACGCTACACAACTGTTTATGTCATTATATAACATACTAATAAGGCTGATGAATTTTTGACCAAAACCAAAATTATTCAGAGTTTCTATTATGAAAGGGTGTTCCACTGAATCAAAAGCCTTATAGAAGTCTAGAAAAACAATGAAACCCTTCTCCAGGAAAGTGTGACTGTAAGTATTTGGGCTTCTTCCTTAACAAACGCCACCGTGAGGAATCCATTGGCTTCAGGATATGACGTATGGGGTGTTCCCATAGTGGGCGTGTTCAACGGAGGAATCAGCCAATAAACGACGAGCACCTCTTTCGCAACATTCCAATCCCCCCAAACATCCTCCTCGTCTCCCTGCCTCGACTAGCCTGCGTGTGTGGGACAGTGACACGTAACTTTGTCCGTTTCACTGACGTGACCAGGCAGGACACCTCCACCTGGGGCAGGGAGAGCAGAGAGAGGACTTTTCTGACCCCTGTCCCCAACCAAAATCCGTTTTATTTTCAACATTTTGTAGCATGGAGGCGAGAGGCGCAACTGCAGGTGAGGTTATTGTTAGCTGTGACAGTCAGTGTGGCGGTGTGTTGTTGTTTAGCCAATATAAAAGCCACTTACGCAAACATGGAACCAAGGATACGCTGTTAACTAAACAAAACCCGTGTTTCGTGTATACATAAGAGATGAATGTTTTGTAAATAAAGCACATTAAGTTCGTTGACATCGTGTTTAGTACAATATCTTGCTCTTAGTCATAAAAAAAAAACATACTACCTTGTATCACGTGTATGGTCTATGGTTTATCCTTTAGGTGCTCTTGTGAGCAGTGATGGAGAGGAAGAAACTGCGAAGATGACTGCAGCTCCAACAAAAGATCAACCACAGACCAAAAGCAAGATGGAGAAAATCTTTGGGTTTAGGAAGGAGGACCTGGCCTCCTGGAGTAGCCTGGTGGCCCTCCTGAACCGTCCCACTGACCCTGCATCTCTAGGCATCTTCCGCTGCTTGTTCGGTAGTTAAGATGCCATTTGCTCAGACTGCTGGGTTTAAATTGTTTTGAAATTGCTCCCATTCCCATTCACCTTTTGTGCAGCAAATCTGTGTGCCCTGCCAACTTCATTGTGTGTCTGTCCTGTAGGTTTGCTGATGGCTATCGACGTCACACAGGAACGTGGCCTCAGTCACCTGGACTACAAATACCTGGATGGTGCCCCTGTGTGCCGCTTTCCCCTCTTCAATTTCTTACAACCACTGCCACTGGATTGGATGTATCTGGTGTATGTGGTGATGTTCCTCGGTGGGTCACACTCATTTTTCCAATGTTAGAAGCTTATGTCCAAAAAATTACATGTTGCAAGGCTCACACCTCAGTGTTTACTGAGACTTGGGAAGGAAAAGCCCATCCCCCTTTTGAGTCTAGATGCAGTTATTTTATAGGAGCCACTCTCTGTGGGGTGGCTGTCTGTAGTGAAGATGAAAGCACATATTCCAGACCTTTATTTTCCCCCATTTATTGTCCCCCATTCACTGTAGCTTAAGCAAGACTGCAAACAGAAAGCAGAACACAATGACAAAGTAAATGAATACTGATTAAAAAAAATCATTAGGGCTACGAACCTTGTACTTTACTAAGTTGACACACCAGCCTTGGTACATATCCATGTTCTACTCTTTGCAACACTTCCAGTTTTAGACAACATGTGTTTCCCCTAAACATAAACATATATTTCAGACCATAGAGGAATTTCACTTAATGTCTTCGGTCGATGTTTCACATCACTGACATTTTCAGCATTAAAAACATCTATTAAAACATTATAGATACTGTAATAGTTTGTTTTGAATGCACGTACGTACTCCATTTATATATGACATGTGTCTCATACAACTTTTAACTGGGATTGTTTACATACAACAACATACATTATAATGCATTAAATGTAAAAAAAGTGGCAATAATCTTCTCAGACAAAATAAACATAAATTGTATGTTCATATCCATAGCATTTACTTACACATGTTACAATGTCAATAATTCTTACTGTTAATTAAGTTAATTCTCTATAATTTGTAATAATTTTGTATTTATTGTTTAGAAACTGTCTTGATTTTGCCCACGAGACAGAATAGTCCAAGTTGGTCAGAACGGTCAGATGTCCTGACTATTCCTTAATATGGGTCAAACTCCAAACCCTATATTTCCCATAATGCAACACTATAACATCTTTTGGTTAGACCCTCTCTGTTAGTTAAATACATAGACATTATTTTAAAAAAAAAAGAAGTGGACACATGCTCCGGGTCTGAAATCCGAAGCCATTGCGGAAGTGCCTTCAACCTGCATTCTTTCTAATGGCCAGCAGGGGACTCCACTGGTTGCAAAAATAGGTCGGATTGTCTAGAAGTCTATGAGGGAATGACCGTACCAGGGTGACCTGTCAGGCGTAGCAATGCACATGGCCAAAATGCCAAACTCAAGGTTTTAAAATGGTAGTCCACAAACCAGAGGGTAACATCACTGTGACGTTATTTTCTCAGATTTGACAAAACTCCCCACAGCTACAGAAGACTTGATTCAATTGTTTACTCTGGCTGAAGAGGACTCCCCATGAATAAGTTAACAGATATTTATGTGTAAAAACAGACTAATTAATAGAAACAAAGACCGTTATTATTATTATTATTATTATTATTATTATTAACTGAAGCTGTGTGTTTATGTGTGTCACTGAAGGAGCATTGGGCATCATGCTTGGTTGTTTCTACCGTCTCTCCTGCCTCATGTTCATCTCGACGTACTGGTACATCTTCTTTCTGGACAAAACAGCCTGGAACAATCACTCGTATCTCTACGGCCTCATTGGGTTTCAGCTCACACTCATGGATGGCAACAGATACTGGTGAGTTATGTTTATAGGCGTTTGCTCACGCATTTCTGCCCTGTCTATATGTCTGAGCCATTGACAAGACCTTTTTATACCTGTGTCTACTTGTAGGTCAATCGATGGACTAAGGAGGCCTTCTATAAGAAATGCTCACGTGCCTCTATGGAATTACACTGTGTTGAGGGCACAGGTCTGTGCACCAGATACTAATAACAGCTAATACTGTATGTTTTTCAACTTAAATATTCATGATCATAGCTTTAGTAAAGATGATCTAATGATGTTAATGTATTTTGATCCTCAAAGATATTTATTGTATACTTCATTGCTGGAATCAAAAAGTTGGATGCTGATTGGGTGGAGGGATACTCAATGTCATACTTGGCACACCATTGGCTGTTTGATCCTTTCAAGTATGTATTATTTAGGAGCTCAGTCCAAAGATATTTTAGCCTTTAGTCACTACGTCAGTGCTCCCACTCTGATGTTGCTGTACAACACATTATTTTTCAGATTGATTCTTCCTGTGGAGTTAGTAAACCTGTTGGTGGTGCATGGAGGCGGCCTTGTTCTGGATCTGACTGCCGGCTACCTGCTGTTTTTTGATGCCACACGACCTTATGGATTTTTCTTTGTCTCCTACTTCCACTGTATGAACTCTCAGCTCTTCAGCATTGGTGAGTCTGTTGTTGTGCTTCATTAAAACATCTTGCCATTGTTGCCATGAATGCTTTTTAATTCTGGCTTTAATTAGTGGGGTATCATTTTACCTTCATCTTACTGAGAATGTTAATCCTCCACAGGGATGTTTTCCTACACGATGCTGGCCACCAGTCCTCTTTTCTGCTATCCCAATTGGCCAAGAAGATTCTTTGCTCGTTTCCCAGCATTCCTACTGGCAGTCCTGCCACTCACCTCAACAGAACCTCAGCCCAGTACTTCTTGTGTTTACACTGAGATCCACAGCACCAGCACCCAACGCCAGGAGGCCCCGCCTGTTGCCAAATCTTCCAAACTGAGACTCAAGCACAAGCTGGGAGCCATTTTTACTATTCTCTACATAATAGAACAGTTCTTTCTTCCTTACTCTCATTTCATCACAAAGGTACATCTGCCTTGCATAATGTTCTTCCGGTACTTTTTCTACACAGAGAAATTCTGTTTAATAGGATTGTACTTTGCTGCCAGGAAAAACATTTTAAATCCTCTCTGAGTCACCAGACTGATAGTTGCTCAATCAGAGTCAACGGTTATTGATTCATGAGTCTGAGCAAACAACAGCTCAGACTGGTGTTGTCACCAGAGAGGTGAAAGCACTGAAGAGGAAGATACTCATTATCCAGTTTCTGATATAAACACTTTTCTTTTGGTTCTTTATGAATATAAAGTCTTGGTTTATATACAGATTTTTAAAAAAGTGGTGACAGTGTTAGAAATCTTTTACAGTGTGATTTTTTTATTTAATTTTATTTGATGATATATAAGCATGTAATTATTATTTAATGTTTTGTTTTCATGCAGGGTTACAACAACTGGACCAACGGGTTGTACGGCTACTCATGGGACATGATGGTTCACTCCCGCAGCCATCAGCATGTTAAGATCACCTACAAAGATGGAAAAACTGGGGAAATTGGATTTCTGAACCCTGGGGTGAGTTACGTGGAAAACACCCCTGACAGAAGTTGCCATTACACTCAGTTTGTCTATATGGTAAATCAGTGCAGCGTAGACAGTCATGATGCAGAGTATGTATGTACTGTATGTGCATCAGTCAGATTGCAAAGCATTTCAGATAAATTAGGCCCATTAGTCCTGGCATGATAAAACACCTGTCTAAATGACTTGGCTGCAGGCTTTCACATTTGTACTTATTTATGCCGCGTCCTGACTTGACTTTTAAGATTGTGATTTTCTCTTAATTACAGTTGAGCTGATTAGTAATATAGTAATAATTACACTGTCTGTATACTGAAGGTGTTCACACAAAGCCGTCGCTGGAAAGACCATGGAGACATGCTAAAGCAGTATGCCACTTGCCTCAATCGCTTCCTGCCCCGCTATAATATCTCTGATCCGGAAATCTACTTTGACATCTGGGTGTCCATCAATGAACGCTTCCAGCAAAGGTATGAGTGGCTTTTGCTTTAGAAAAATGTGCATATATATATATATATATATAAATACCAGTCATTTAGATGTATCGAATAAATAATCCTTATGAACTAATAGTAAGAATGTGTGTTTTTTAAATTTTCTCTGGATTTTTCTCTAAGGATCTTTGATCCCCGTGTGGATATTGTGAAGGCTGACTGGTCACCTTTCCAACCAAACACATGGCTGATGCCTCTGCTGGTGGACCTGTCACAGTGGAGGACCAAGTTCCAGGAAATTGAGGGCAGTTTGGACAATCAGACTGAGATTGTCTTTATCGCTGATTTCCCAGGTAACAAACCTTGTTCTGTCTTTCATTTAGATGGAAAAATATAGTTATGTTTGTAGTTTGTTCTTTTGTTTAGCCATTGTAATAATTGGTGCTACATGGTACTTTACCAAACTGAACATGTTACCTTTTAGGTCTCCACTTAGAAAACTTTGTAAGTGAAGATCTGGTCAACACCAGCATACATGTACTGCAGGGCAATGTGAACGTTGAGGTAGTGGGGGAGAAAAAGAACTACACTCTTCAGCCTGGTGAGCAGATAAAGGTACAGCAACACACTATCACCACCATTAACATTATACCATTTAAAGGAATAGTGTGGAATTTTTGGAAGTGGGGCTGTATGAGGTACAGTAGTCATTGTATTACCTGCAGTAGATGGCGGTCACTGTGTCCCCAGTTTGGAGAAGCAGAGAGTTGTATTTGGTACAGAAGCTAAGCAATGTACTGCTGTGGACAGGGTCAGCAGCAAAACCTATTTCAGCCATGAAATAGAAGGCCTACCGAAAAAAATCAATATCAGTGTACTATATTTTTAATATTTTCCTGAACACTCCCTTTAACCAGTAGCCTGTACGTAAGCGCATGACTCCAACATGTCGCACTGCCAACATATGGCTTAAGAAGCTGAAACAAATAAGTTCCCCCGCCTGGAATCTATAACTCTCATATATATATATATATATATATATATATATATATATATATATATATATATATTATATTTATATATATTATTTAT
>NC_060162.1:15820774-15870757 GCF_021292245.1 Micropterus dolomieu | reverse complement strand
TATATTATTTATATATATATATATATTTATATATATTATATTTATATATATATATTATATATATATATATATATATATATATTATTTATTTATATATATTATTTATATATTATATATATATATATATTATATATATATATTATATATATATATATATTATATATATATATATATATATATATATATATATATATATATATATATATATAAAATTTGATAAGAAAAACCAAACTGCTTTGCCGATCTCTGAAAACCCTTGCACTCCTAAGAAACCATCATGATCCGTGCACAGAGCTCCACAGTATCTAGTGGATGTACTATTAGAACTTAGGTCTTATTAATACATCCTTTCTCCAAGAGAATGAATTGGTCAGTACGCGGTGCTTTTATATATATTGATTTGTTGTCTCGAACGTAACCTTATCTGGAGCAGACTAGGTGTGCAGTATAATTTACCATGCTGATGGACCCCGGCAAGAAGTGAACCACCTTCGTGACCCAGGGTTAAGACCAAATCCTGCTTTGTAGTACAGGTCTCTGGACACATTCAAGCATTTTCCATGTGTATGTGTGTAGGTGCCTGCTGGGGCTTACCATAAGGTTTACACAGTGTCTGAAGACCCATCTTGCTACATGTACATCTACGTCAACACTACAGAGACGGCGCTGCAAGAGAACTTCACCAAGCTGTTTGAGCTGCAGGAGCGCATTCGCAATGGGACAGGTAAAGTGCAGAACTTAATAGGAAAATGACCTCAAAGATCACAATGTTAAACAGCTCTGACCCCCTTGAGAACTTTCTCTTTTTTCATCTAAATGCAAGAAAGGCTCCAAAAACATTCATAAGATGCTGACTGGACAGTCTCATCCCGCAGAAACCGAGCCCCTTCCTCCTGAGCTGCAGCCTCTCATCGCTGCAGACAGTGACGAAGGGTCAGAGGTCGCCAACGCCACCGACCCGATTGTACAGCTTTTCCTGAAGAGGCAGCGCCGCATGAAGGAGGTGAAGAAACGCAGGGAGGCCAGCGTGCTGGAGCGATTGGAGCGTTTTGCAGTGAAAAAGTACTATACGATACGGAGGGGGTGAGTGTCGTCCTCTCAACAGTACAGTGACTTGCCAGGTTTGGTCGTATTAACACAAAGTGCACAACCAAAACCTAAATTAATCTGGGAACTCGCTCCTTCTCTTTTAGGTTCTTGATGACAGCTATTGCTATGAGAAACCTGCTGGTGGGTCTCCCTCCTCTTGAACAGCTGACAAGAGAAGTTGCCTTCGCTAACATGAAAGAACCTCAGACAGAAACAAACCAGGACGAACGGCTGAAAGATGAAGTTGGTCATGGAGAACTTTAAAGCTGCCTTTGGGACCAAATATACTCTGTTGAATTGCCTGCGGTTGCTGGATAACATATTCCAGTAGGATGTGTGTGTGTGAGTGTTGTTACTACTGGACTGTTACTGGGACAGCAAGCTGCCCAGAAATCAGCAGATTTTTAATTTTCTATTCATCTGAAAATACGGCATTTCAGATAATTTCCAAATGTAAAGTCAGTATTTTGTTATAGCGTTTGTTTACAAATCTGAATTTATGCAGATGACATGTTTGTTAAAAATCCTTGTTTTAAAATGAAAATGTACAACAAACAAACAAACATGTTACTGAAAGTTTTAATTTTTAATTTGGCAAACATATTGATGTGAACAGGATCAGGTTGGTCAATAACGTTCCTGTAAATGTTTTGTTTATTGCCCAGCTATAATTTAAAAAATTCTGGCTGAGTTATAACAAGCAAATTTACATGCAATAAGATATGTGGAGGTTTTCTCTGTTTTCTGGGTAATATACGTATCAACTTTCAAGCTAACCCTATTATGTGAGAGACAGAAATACTAAATAATTGTTAGCCTGTTAATCGATGGCCTTTCTAGTCACTTTTCTAATAAAGAGCTAATGATTTCATTAAATTTGATGTTATTTTAATTTTATAAAGTCAACAAACAAGGTTTGTGTAAATACATTTTATTGGTGTCAGTATTTTTACATATCGCCCATCTTAAAGTGCTACAGTAGAATTCCAGTGTTCACTGTAGGTTGACATTATGGCACATAAATGACACTTGACACGTCGTCAGAACACAAACAGAACAATCTTACACAATATAAATACATATAAATCTATATGCGATGGAGCTCTAGGAAATGATTTACTTTGTTAAAACATAAAATCATGATCTGTTGAGGTTAATTGCGCTGGATTAATTTAATTCAGTATAAATACCATATATTAGTTGTCACTGTGCTGTAGTGGAGGTCCAGTCACATAAGAAGTGTCATCAATTACTGCCCAAGAAGGGACGTGCAACAATGTGTCATAAAAGCTACAAGTCAAGTCATACAAGTGCTCACAGCAGGAGATGGTTTGTACTTTCGCAGACATTCGTTCGCAAGGAACAATATAAAGACAATTTGCATTTTATTTCATATTGCACAGTGTTTTACTGGTTTTAAGTCTTATAAATAACCATCTGTCATTTTACAAGTGCTCTGAAAAACAAAACACACATCCCTTTACATGATGGCTGACTATGCCTACAATCACCACAACTAAAAAACTGGCCGTCTGTTATGTGTACATCCAACGTTAAATGTAACATGACTGGTATTAGTGTTAGATACTGGCCTTTAGCAAGTGTTATCGGAAGCCTATTTTCCCCACCTGTGTTCGCAAATCAATCATGATCCTCATTTTCATGCATAATCTAAAACCCTGATGTGAAAATCAACTTCCGAAGCCAGTTTTCATGGGATTTGGGACAACATAACAGAAACAGGTTTGCGTAGGATCTAGTCAGTAATAAGGAGAATCTATGCTGTGATTATAATGATGATTATATATAATTATAATATATATATATATATATATATATATATATATATATATATATATATATATATATATATATATATATATATAATTATAATATATATATATATATATATATATATATATTTATTACCATTATTTTGCACAAACTGGAACTGTTTTCAAATGCCATACTTGCATGTTGTGTGGGACAGCAATGAGCAGTTTAAACCTTGTGATAGGCTCATTCTGCTGCTATGCCATCACACACATCTCAGCTTTTATTTTACATGGGAAAAGCTTTAGAGGGAGGAGGAGAGCCAAGCTGGTACTAAGATAACACACTTGAATCTACGACCCAAACTGTCGATGGTTGAGCTGCATTGTGGGTAATGTAGGCGAAAAGAAAGAGAGTGTGGAATAAAAAAAGACAATATCTCTGATTCTGCTGCACTGATTTTGATCCTTTTAAAACTATTGTGATTCTGACAATGCCATAGGAGTGTAATGCTATCAAGAAGTCTTTCCTCATTCACAGGTTGTGCCACATATTTCTGTCAGTCCTGGCTACATTTCAAATTGGCTTTGTGCCCAAAACCACACACTTATCACCTGACCAAACCGAGCTGCTTCAAGCAGCCCCACAGAGCTCACAAGCACCACTGTAAACACGACAGTACTCCTTCACAAGCGCCTGATGCTCAAATAAAAAAAAAAAATAAAATAAAGGGGAGGTCCACATCACTGCCACAACCTACTTACAAAGCTCAAATAATTTCCACCCTAACATGTGGCACGTATCTGTCAACTCCACCAGAATGCAGCCTCGAAATTGTTCCACGCTGTCCCACACTGCTCTCCCTCAGGTGGCTCAATTTGGCAGCTCAGAACAAATTCAAAAACCACAGTCTGGTGCTACAAAGGCACCTCCCTGTTTGCAGGCCACGATCCAGCTCCCCATGCCAGCCCTGTGCTTTGCCCTTACAGGCCTACTCTGTGTCTGGCAGACTAACCTTCAGTCCAGCAGATATCAGCATTTCTTTTCTGGTTCCCCAGAGTTGGAGAGCCATTCACAAACTTCTGGTATTTACTAACTAAAAACTCTCTCTCTCTCTCTCTCTCTCTCAAAAAAAGCACTTAAGGTCTCCCATACTTTGATCTGCCTCTTATTTTTATGTCCACTTGATCCACAAACTTTCTTAAGAAAGGAGGAAAATATAAGTTAATTACTAATGATGCTCTATCATTTCTGCAAATAATATTTGGATTGTAAAGCCTCAACACATCTACGTTAACTTGCCAAACTGTTTCACATGTAGTTACATTTTATAGCTGACTGACGTTTAATTAAACTACTTTCTTAGGATTTAAATCCATTGAAATATGGGTCAATATTGTTCATGTTCTATCTGATGGCAATGGTGCAGAAGTTACTGGGCGTAAGGTCAATGGATGATTACATTTTAAATCTAGTGCCAGTGAGTTATTGCAAGATAAGGCATCCCTTTGTTTTGTTTTTTAAATGTATGGATTTTTGTTTTATGCTTTGGAAAATTTAAGTGAGGCTAAGTCTATCTTAACATTTTATGTCCTTCCTGATGCACACCTAAAATGGTGTGAAAATATGGAGCACGTTTGTAGTGACGTGCCCTCAGATTCGGCTCTGCAGCTCTACCTTGGTTGAAGATCTGGGTAGAAAACTCCATGTATCACACCTTCTATCACAACATTTGAAAATGTATCTGAAAGTGAAGAAGGAAAGAAAGTTTTTTTTGACTTAGAAGACATTAAAGTAGGTAATGTAGTTTTTAGTTAATTTACCATAATTAATCTTTTCAACTACGCTGCTATTAGAATGTTGATGATG
Source organism: Micropterus dolomieu (assembly GCF_021292245.1). Classification (NCBI taxonomy): domain Eukaryota; kingdom Metazoa; phylum Chordata; class Actinopteri; order Centrarchiformes; family Centrarchidae; genus Micropterus; species Micropterus dolomieu. The sequence continues at coordinate 15,866,026 of NC_060162.1, read as the reverse complement.
AAAGTACAGAACAAATATTCTGATATTATGCTTAAGTAACCTCAACTCACCATGTGCAGAAGGCAGCAGGTAGGGGTCTCTCAGAAACAGCAAGACTGGTTGATGTGAAAGTTTACTGAGAAGAGTCCAAAAAGGAGAAGTCAGAAGGTTGTGGGCGGCTACATGCTGCATATAAATTAACAGGATAAAGAACGTAGGCGGTGTCACTGACATTGTGTGTGGGGTTCAAGTACAGAGCAAATAGTGACTCAAGTTCTGACTGGTTCAAAATGGTGCAAAACAAAACATCTGACCTACCATTTCATCCAATAGTTCACTGAAACATTTAACAAAACGACTCACCTTGATTCCTCTGATTCTGTATCAAACGACCTTAGAGAGGAAAAATAAAAGTTAAGCCACATAGCCTTCCAGTAGTCTGGGAACAAACTCTCCCACAAACAAAATATTATTTTTATATATTTATTATTTCATTTAAAAAAGCAGCAGTTTCAACTCACCCACAGCTTTCTGTTTTTGGCACTGAAGGAAAGTGGCGGATGTTCAGGAAATCCAGGAATATCTTTGGAAGGACCCCATTTTCCATAATTATAGTCTGACAAAACAAAAGCAAATTGCAATGTGCACATGAAACAGCAGTACACAACTCAAGTGGCCTGCATGACCTTTCTTTGTGTGTTTACTTTGAGAAAGACAAAATTTGTATTTGGTAAAAGCAGAAAGGCTCAGTTTATGATACTGACTTCATAGACATAATGTTCTGGTTCTTGATTTTAAGCAAACAGTCCCAGCAAGTAGAATGAAGGTGTTGGAGTACCTGCAGGTAGAGTTCCAGACCATGCCGCCTCTGCTCCAGGACTTTGGGAACCCAGTTTCTAACATGTTTCGAAGGGATCTCAGGTGGCTTTATGCTCTTCTTTAGCTATAAGGATTTAAAAGGATCATTAAAAACATACAGTACATGGTAGATCAGGAAAGAGGAAAAGCAAGAGTTTGCATCCTATTGTAGCGTGTTTTTTGCTAAATAGCTACAGCCAATATCATTGGCTTTGTCATTATTTTGGCTGGTTACTTAGGTCACTAACTAAAGTATCAAACAAATTAAAATGTTGACCTGATCTCACTACAAAATATTGTGCCAACCCACTGAGTAGATGGTGTGATATTTCACAGTATAAGTAAAAACTTACTGACTAATGAAAAGGACAGGAAAAGGAACTCATCTGTAAAGCTACAACCTCAAACAAACTAGTATGGTGAACGTGGTTAACCACCATAGAAAACATTCATTATTTATTTGCTGTGATTTCCTGAGCATGCCTACAGTGCACACCTCTTTTTGCACTAGTAGATGGGTAGACAATGTTGTGTTTTTAATGTTCCCATTTCTTGTATGTATTTTTATGTTCTGTGAAGCACACTTCCATCCTTTTGTATGGTATGTGCAACATAGGGTTTTACAAAAGTCAATCAATTTTAGTCAATGTATGTTTGTTTCTTTTATTACCCAGTTAATTGTTTAGTCTCTAAACTCGCAAACGTTAAAGACCGCTGCCCATAGAACCCAAAGTGTCTTATTTGATAAATTACTTAAAATGATAACTGAATATTAAAATGCCTCTCAATTAATTTTCAGTGGTTTTACCAATTAATTAACTGACTAAATAAGCATTTTCAGAACTTAGGGAAATCCAGCACAGACATTAAAATGCTCAAACATGGTGGTTAATATGTAAAAAACAAGATTTTCACTTTCACTTGAACACTAAATGTTAGTTCATGAGAATGGAGGTGTTTGTTGATACTCAACAGCAATAAATGACTATAAACTTTAGGGGTACACTAAATCTCACCATTTTATGCAAAGTATGGAATTCACTGTAGCGTTTCTCAACAGAATGTTGTCTGCCATTCATCAGCACGTCAATTTTAAAGACCTGAAAGAAAGGAAATAGTTAGTACTACTGAATTCTGTTGTTGAGAGTCAGTTGAGGGAATCATGATTTATCACCAGAGCCCATCAGCCACTAACATCCCCACCCAGTGCAACCAGTCAGTGCGTGACTGACTGACCAGCTGACTGCGGAGCTGTCAGTTACAGTCTATGTCAGCTAGTTACCAAGAGGAAACATCTGACAGCTGCAGTAGAAGAACAATTTGACCTGTCAGAGTTACTGTTAACATCCCTAAACGGACTTCCTTCACTCAACTGGATTCTTCCGTAAAAGGCAGATACTGCATACACGCTGCTGTTCATGCCAGCATTATGTAAAAAAAAGGAAGTCAACTCTTAAATGACGGCAGTGTTGTTAATGCAATTCTGGACTCTGAACATAAACACATACTGGATCTCCCAAAGACAGAGATCCGACAAGTAACAATTACAACCCTCAGTTTGTCACAAGATGATTAAAGGGAAGTAGAAGAACAAATTATATTTATTTTTCTGACTTTTGTTTTATCAGTTACTTTCCTCTTACGAAATACTAGATACTGGTTTCACCTCTAAGGGAGGCTTAAAATTAGGCATGGACCAATCCAGTACAATGGTTTGGTATCAGCGCCGTGGATCAGGTATTGGCCATGACATGATCAGTGTATAATTTCTTTGTCAATGTCATTAGAAAAGGTTTTTCCACTATCACATTCACTTGGTCCTGGCAAGCTTCCCACTCACTTTATATAATATTTGAGGAATACAAAATTTAAAGTAACATTTTGGGAAATAAAGTTATTTGCGGGAGGATTAATATGACTTTACTTTAGCTTAGCATAAAGAATGAGAAAAGGGGGAAACGGTTAGCCTGACTCCAAGAAAGCAAATAAGTATATTTCCCAAAAGGGCAAACTATTTTTTTTAATTTGGAAAAAACAGGCATGGAGGCACAGCCATGGAGTTTGAAAGAAATGAAAGATTAGGGTCTAATCAAAAGGTTATTGAATGCATTATGGGAAATGTAGGATCCAACGTTTTCAGAGGTTGACCTATTCTAAGGACTAGTAAAAGTCAGTATATCTCAACCCACGCTTCTTTGATTTTGACAATTTAAAAAATATATGTCTCTCACAAGTCTCACAACCATCTGGAACTGCAACACTAAATTTCTAATGTACCTTTAAAGTGAAATGTATCATAGACACTTGACACAAGGTACAATGAATTTATGTCAGAAAGCTTTATTAAAACCAGTGACTGGACGTTTTGGTTTACATGCCCAGTGGCTCTAACTAGACACAAATTCAGAAGTCTCTGAGTTGGAGTTCTCTCTGTATTATCTAGTAACGTTATAGTTGCTCCTTTAGATTATTTGATTGATTTACAATGAAGTGCGTACAATGTATAAACACAGAAGCGGCTTAAGGGCTGATGTGAGGCTTCGGCTGTTAACCGAACAAGTGACATTTACGCTGCTTGATCCGCGATGTTAAACAGGTTTTTATTTCAAGGGTACAGAATAACATCCGAGTTAAAATGAAAAACTGATGACAGCAGCAGAGCAGACGACAGAGACACAGCTTGTTTTAGAGCAGCTTACCGTGTATCCTTTCTCGATCGAGTTGTTTTCTGAACGAAACGACGGGATCGACACTCTGACTGGATGCATTTTGATTTTATGAAACGAACGGATTTGTTGGTAATAATCGACCCACTGGGGCGCTCACACACACACATACACACACTCACACTGCTGGTGGTGAAGGTTTACTCCAGTTTCTCTGGCAGCCTGATAAAAATCACTGAATTCCAACAACATGCGCAAAGTGTCAGTGGCGCCGCCTGCTGGGGCGGAGGATACTGCAGATGACCAGGTTGTGATTTTATGGTTCATTTTAATATTGTGCAACAATAACGTTGAAGTTCTCCAAATTATGGAGCCCCCGCAGTGTTAAATATTAAATAACCAAAGAAATCCAGAAATGTATACATTGTGCAGAATATATACATGACCAAATACTTTAAAAAATAATAGTATGTTAAAAGGTTGCTTCATCATTCTTATTTCCATAATAAAAATTGTTTTGTTGGAGCCAATTATAATTTTTTATTTATAACATTTCCTTTTATAAAAGCATGTTTTTATTTCATAGTTCATTCCTCTATTTCATAATGTCACATTTCGTGAGACATTGATGTCACCAGTTACGGCCCCCTCATCTTTCAGCCAATCATATGCCCTCTGCCTCCCTTAAACCAACTACTATCAATATTTTATATTAACAATGGTTCACATGATTTCTTTTTTAAGAGGACAGACACAGTTAGCTAGCAGCACGTGAACAGAGGGGAGCATTCAGTAGCTAAGAAGCCAGATGTTTTCCTCAGGAGCTGGTGGAGACCAAAAAGAGAGCTAGAAGGAGTGAGTAAGTCATAGTGCTCAGTATGTAGCATGAGCAGCTTTGTCAAAAGCTAAATCATTTAAACTTTTTTTGATTATTCGGGGATCCCTGTTGATCTTTATTATTTAATTATCAATGGTTAACTTGTTAGCCTGATGGTTTAATAATTAGTTTGAACTAAAATGGCATTATGTAGCTCAGACTGGAAAGTTATCAGCTACAATTCTGATTATCTATTGATAGTTAAAAGTTAATTGAATTAATCAAAAAAATTATCATAATCTGTAAAGAAAATAATCCGACCTACTTCAAAGCTTCTATATTTTATGTTCTTTTTAACGTGTGTGTGTGTGTCTGTGTTTTTCAGTCAGTGTGTGTGTGTGTGTAGAAAAGGCATTCCACTGAGGATGAATGCTAGATAACAAAAATATCAGTCAAATAGTAAAAAAATACATTTCATATTAAACATATACACAGATTTATATAGGCTATATATATATATATATATATATACATACATATATGCTACATATAGTCAAAAGGTACATAGATAAAATCACAGTATATGCAGAGAAAAATACATGTATCCCCAATCAATAGTTTGTACATAAAGGACCTGTACACTTTTCCAAGGCGAAACACAACACTTCCACTCTCCGATGTATGGGAATTGAGGTAGTATATATGATGACTATTTAGCCTGAGTCCTTTATGGAGTATAAACTATTGGGAGTACATGTATTTTTCTTTGTATTCACTGTGATTTTCTTTAGAAGAAGCAAAAGCAAGACACATTGGTAATCACTTCAAACTGATAAGTCTAAAAAAGTGATAAAATTTCGCAACATTTTATTCAACTAAGTTTCACCAAAAGCTCTGGAGTAAAGAGAGTTTCTTACGTTGCTTATAAATATAAAAAATACCTTTTCCAACTGGTTCATTTTAAAACTGTAATATAATTGATATTTACTTAACAATGAGGGAAAACTGGTTTATGTTTGTACTTTGCTATGCTAAACTTCTAAATTCTAAACTTTTAAACTTCTAAACTTCTAAATAAAGAATAAAATCTTCATGGATTTTATTCTTTAAGTACCTTACAAGTGTTATGAAAAGCAAGCATACAGTACAATGCAATAGAGTAAGAAATAAGAATATACCAATGGGTAAAAAGCAAAAATTATACTTAAGATTATACTTCCCCCCTAAATTAGGAGTATTTTAAATTATAAAATGTATGCTTAACAATTAATTTCATGATGTTTTATAAGTTTTCATATGCAGTCCTCTTCATTTACAGAACATCTTTGCTGCTGAGTTGCTGTGAATGACTATCATTTCTTAATACCTAAAAACAAAAGAAAAAGAAAAGAATAAAAACAGCATTAATGGAGCACATGAGAAATATCAGAGAAATATTTGTTACTTGAGACATGATACTTACGTTGACATGTGACAACCTGACAGGGAGGCGTAGTTGCCAGTGTAGTGAACGTCACAGCGCACAATGTTGTTGCTGTAGTCTGATTCTGGGACCTGATAATACGGATTTACACTAATCTGTGGAGAACGAAAGAATATAGATATACAAAAATATAAGAATCAATAACACAGCAACAAAGATAAATAAACAGCATAGACTCAAATCAAATATTCATAAATGTATTGTGTTTCCACACAAGTGTAACTCTTTTAAAAGGGTTCAGTGTCTTCAGAGGAAGCCAAACGTCATCTGGTATTTCTAACAAACCTTGAGGATATAGTTTCCAGGTTTCACATCTGTGATGTCAATCCACTGGCAGTCGATGTCTGCGTTGTAGGTATCATAACATCCTGGGCTCAGTCCCTGCACATTGGACAGCATCCACATAAAACATTTTATAAACAAACAAACAAACCTATTATTATAATATCAGATTGTTATAATCTCTAATGGTAATAACAATAATAATAATAATAATAATAATAATAATAGTAATAACTGAATTTGTTGTTCGATCTTAGTGTTGTTTTTGGATTCAAAGTCAACAAACAGAGATTGAGAAAAAATAAACAAGAAAATACAGAATGGAAAAAGAAATAATACGCTGAACAACTGATCACAGACGTTCAGGCAGGTGGGATCATCTCGCAGGAGAAACAGGAAATCATTAAATCACCATCACTACTGGCTCATGCAAAAAGGAAATACTAAAGTTGTTCTCTAAGGGACGGCTGCCTCAGTAAAAGAGCACTTGTTTTTCTTAGCTTCACTCTCCTTTTTAGAGACAATTTTAAACCAAGATCCTACAACAAGGTCTTTGTGAAAAGCAAGACATTAACTTCTATTTTGGTCTGAACACTTTTGCACATGAAACTAAATCATTATAGTGTGAATGTGCAACAACGTGTCATCGCAGTTTGTAGTTCTTTATAGTTGTTTATTTCTCGTGAACTGGCTTTTATTAACAGTTTCAATTCAAACAGACCTTTTTCACAGAAGACATTTACAAGAGGCGCGGGTGTAAATAATACAATTAATGGAGCTTCAGGTTTAGGGTCCTGGTATTGTGCATGCTGGCTCACTGTCACATTTTCATGGCTTACTGGAACACTTGAATAGATCTGAGCCGTCTTTAATGTTATAAGTAAAACCAGTAATTTTCCTGCTATTACAAGTCAAAAAGTCTGCTGTGAAAAAGGCATACTATTTTCCACCAACAGGACAAATGTCATGGACAATTTGTACAATGAAAAGTGACATGAATGTGACCATGTAACATGATTAGCATATTGTCCTTTTGGTCATTGTGGTCATTTACAAAAACATTTCTGTTGTAAAATAATCCAAGTACAAAGCAGGGCAGAGTATTCATCTCTGCTGGTGTGTATTTTAAAGGATTAAGGCTTAACACCTGCAATAACTACTTTAAGGCTGGTTACATATAACGGTCTCTGTGTACCTGTGTTTATTTACGGCTCAGCTACTTGGTAGTACTTGATTCAAAATTACATTGTTGCTGCTTTAGCTAACAGGAGCTGGCTAAATTTGGTAGCAGTTGAGCTCACTTACTTCAACCTACATTAACTATTTTTTGGCTACTTGGGGGCAGCAGAAACAGACTGTAATCAGAAGACAGACATATTATAACCTTATAAAGTTGACGTGGTAAACAAAACAAAACAAAAAGTTGCTTATTTTGACATCCAGCAGACCCTAAGCAACATTAGCTGACCGCCTGGTGAATATAAGTCACTCTCCTTTTAGTTCTGTTTTTGTCTACTTAGCTGCTAAATGCTTGACTATTATGATGCATTTGTTGCTGCTTGTGACGTCACTAGAAAGCGGAAGAAAAGCAGTTCAGAGCAGTGTTTTCTGTGGTAGATGGGAACTCCCTTTGGGGTGGACTTTGGGCTTTTTCACTTTGCAAACCTGTTACATGCACAAAAAAGATATATAACTTAATAAAGGAGAGGGAAAATGCCAAAAAGATGTTAAGATGAAAATATTGTTAAGAGCAGCTTTAAAGTCAGTAATAACAGGGGTGTTTGAGACCTGGGTATGTGTAGTGCAGGCATATCGCCTGTAGTAGCCATAGTCACAGGAAGTGTCCTCCAGGCAGAAGCTAGCCTTGTGGCCCTCAGCCACCGAATGCTGAGTGGTGGCATCCAGCAGGTCATAATGGCTGAACTCATCCATGCTGTGGAAGTGTCTGTGCATCAGCAGAAATAGTGTTCAACAACATCTTTAATCTAAACTTTTTTAAACAACCGAGCACTGTTTGTCATGTTGAGACCCACCAGAACAACCTAACCAAAACACTGACTAAAGTCTTTACAGTCTACATCAACAGTTTGTTGGATCTCTGCCAAATGTGCTCCATTTTGGGGATTAGCACAGTGGACTGGTTGTTTCACAACATAACTATGGACAGAGGTAATTTCTGTGGAATCAAGGAAGACTAAGCACATTTCCTTAAGTTCAATAAAGGGACAAAAATACCAGCTGTTTTCCTTTTCGGCTCATTATCCTCATCCCACAACTTGACTTTGCAGTTGTGAATAAACTGAATTCTAAGGACATATGAAGTTCATTCACATAATCCCAAGTGGTTTTTACTGTTTTTACTGAGATTATAAAAATAGAAAATGACATCTTTAAAAGTCTATAGATATACATACAACTCATGTTAAGATGTCAGTCCTGATATCAACATTTCTGCAAAGCAATAAAACTGCCAACAAAAACTATATAACAGCCAAAAGTAGCACAACTGTGGTTCAACAGGGGGTGCCATACCACAACTACAGACTAGAAAAGACAAATAGTGTAGTGACAAACAGTGTTTCTTGGAAACAATTGGTTGCTTACATTTTTTTAACTGAGGAACAAAACAACCACATAGAGTTACAATGTGTGAAGTGTGATAAAACATGTGAATAATGCAGTATTTAAATGTTTCTTAGAAATGTGTCTCTTCAAAACGTCTCACTTTGCATTCAAGGCAGAACAGTCCAGATCTGGTTTATTTATGCATAAAACCTTCATGCAAATGACTCCAATTGATGCCAGCCCGTTGGGCAGTGCGAACAAATGATGCAAGAGAACAGCCACAAGTCACTGAGACTCTTTCTCTGTGTGATGGTGAGGTGATTCAGTGCTAACATGACATTATACTCACTGGTGACAGCTGTGCCACTCCCAGGAGTAACGTGGCCTGTTGGGGAGGAAGTCTGCTGTCCCCTGGTTCTTGACTCTCTGAGGAAACCTCAAGAGCATACGGGTGTCATAATCTCTGGCTCTATAGGCTGTGCTGCAGACAAAAACCAAAGCAAGAGAATTAGTATGCAGAAGAAAAAAAACACAAATGTCCTATATGGACATGATTACATCACTAAGATTGTTTTTCCTGCTACATCCCCTTCTATGAGTGGAGCAGAGTGAAGGCTGCCTAAATGGTTGGTGGAAAAATAATTTGGAGGCTCGGGGTTGTTTGGGTTAGTTTTCGATAATGTGTTTACCATTCGTGCTTTCTCTCCTCGGGCAAACTATGATTAAACTTTACAGAAATCCACCACTCCACCCCTCTCCACCATCAGTGGCAGGATTCGGTTAAATTTACCTCATGGTTCCACTGGGCAGCCCTAACCCACAAACACTTAAGGTGGTTGTTATGGCTCAAAGCTCCCTGAATCACACTCAGACTTGGCTGCAAACCCTGTTTTTTCTTCTTTCTCCATGTGGATAAGTCCTGACAGCAGTCTACCTTGACAAACAGTTTTCCTCAGCTGCACATCTCAGGTTGTACATTGGGACTCTCTGGGCATAAGCAGACGATTGAATGTAGTATGCGTCAGGTACGAGATCAGGCAGACCTAAAACATCAAAACATTATAATAGTGATAATAGCTGAAAACGAGTGTCCATAAAAGTGGTGCATAAAACATAAACTGTAAAACAATAACAAACAACAATAATAAACTGACATAATTCACTAACTGGATATTTTTCACATAGGCTACAACCCCCCCCCCCCCGATAGATCTTATATGATAGATGCTTGATAGATCTGAAGTGTTTAAGCATCATAAACACCGCTTCCTTTCTATCTTAATGACTTGCGTGTTTGAGAACACTTTCCCCATTCTTACCGTACTGATGATAACGTGTGCCATATCCGGGTCTGGATCCTTGCCTCGGTCTCTCGTAAACGTCATAATGATTGTAATATGGATTATCACTATCAATGGATTTGTAGGGGTCGTAGGGATCATCGCCCACCATCATATCTTCTCTCCTGGGCAGAGGCGGACTGACATTGACCTTTTCCTGGGTCTCATTGGTGCTCCTCTGCGTCCCGGTGCGCTCATCGCGGCGGTCTTGGAGATGCTGGCGGTGCTCCTGCCCTCTCACGAGCCTTTGGAGCGGAGGCGGGAGACCACCGGGGCCGTGCGGGCTGGACCCCGGCCTGGGAGGCTGCTGTTGCTGTTGTTGCTGGGCCACCGGCTGGCTGGAGGTGTCCGGATGTCTCACGTCCGCATCACGAATGATGGTGACAGGTCGCGCTTGCACTTGCTGCTGGGGCGCGCCCCTCCGCCTCGGTGGCTGATACTCCGAGCCCTGGCTTAAAATGCTAAAAACCTTGCCGTTGTGTGACCACTGTAGCGTCTGTCGGAGAGCCGCTCTTTGGTTATCTCCTTGTTGTGTCCCCGGGTTTCTCTGAGACTGGGCCTCTTGCAGGATGAAAACAAAAAAACAGACGCACGCATATGCGCAAAGCGGCGTGCCAAATATGCGTAATCCCATTATGAACTAAATTAAAGGAGATTTAATGGGACAAAACGAAAACTTCAAATGAGCCGAGGGTGCTACTTGTCTTTAACTTAAATATCCGTCATGTCTATTTGAAGGATACTCAGTGAGTAGAGAAGAAACGCTAAGTTAAAATGTATCTGTGTGAACTCATATCTATGCTCCTGCAGTCTGCAGATGCGTCCAGTGAGATGATGGTGAGGAGGAGGAGTTCGGCACATTTCTGAATCTGTTACACAAGTTTGGTGCTGCTGCTCATATAACCACTGGATAGATGGGCCTACGTGATGTCTGATCGTGCCCAGTCAAGTGCGTTTGATTACTGCTCAGTCTGGCCCTTAGAAGGCTAATGTATGTTAGTGACAAGCAATGACCCTTATCTTCTTCATCACAAAGAACAGATGCACATTTGGAATCGTAATCGTTATATAAAAACACAAAAACAGATGTAAACTTTCTTGTGAAATCCGTAGTTGAGATAGCTCGTGAATAACGCGACCCATTTTCTAGAAACTATTGTAGGCCATATTGTCATCATGTTTTCTTTCTCTGCCGAATCAACAAAATGTCATGATAAATAGCCTTTTCCCTGACTGTTGGATGAACTCCCAACCAAATTGCAACACACTCTGCCAGAAATCTCTACACTCAACTTTCTCATAAGAACATCTGAGAAACCTAAACATGACTCTTTGACGGCCATGCAACATATTCAGTTTTTTTCTGGGAAACCATCTGCCACAAACCTCCCTTCACCCCAACCGCACCTCAGTCATGTCTGTGCTGCAGCTCCGCTGACAACGTGAACGCCTCACAAACGTGCATCTCACAGTAATCTTCTATAAGGTCATAATTAGTCTATTTTGAGCAATAAACAAAAGGAGGCTGCGGTGATACTTGATATCTGGATTTCTGCGTCTGATGGCAGACTGGTGACCCCCACGCTCCTCTCCTGATAAGCCATTTGCTGCAGCCCAGTCAAATCACCGCCCTGATGTTAACACCAGAGGTATAATGCATAGCTTGGGAAATGTAATCCAAGGTTTTAATTTTCCTCTCAACCAAACCATTCTTTTAAGCATCTAGACAATTGACTGCAGCATGGCTGCTGCTAAACCGCAGCTAATGACCAACAGGGTTCAGTTCTCAAATCACAAAGTTTTATGACTTTATGGATTTTTTCCAACATCTACAACCAGAGATGAATTATGAGCTGTTTTGTATCTTTAAAAACTACTAGCACGAGATGTCCCCAAGCAACAAGTAATAGACTATGCTTCATAGGTTCTAAGTCTAGGTTCAAAATGGAGCTAAAGCGAAATGGAAAATAAAAGGAAACAGACATGAAAAGACCCCAAAATGATCACAATGATCAATTACAGTGTCCCACATCCTGACACTAGGGGGCAGATGACTGCAATTAACATTGGAGTTGCATGTCATTTTGTTTTCAGTGGGGGAGGGATATTTTAATTTATTTTAATTTATTTTATTTTAAGAGTTAAGAGCAATGCTTTGTTTTCAGAACGTCCTTTTCACTCTCACATAGTTCGCTGCATTTACATCTGGAAACTACCCAGTACTGTGACAGTCTTACCTGTTGGTCTCAGGAGTAGTATGTAGCTGTAGTACCAGAGGCTGCAGTTTCAGGACCGCAATCCTACCGGAACTGCATTTCTAGGACCCTTGTTTACTTTGATACTGCCAACTGGCTGGCTAGCTAGCTGGACAATGGCTGGTGTACCGACGTGACAGTGATTCAGCAGCACAGTTCTCCTAATCTGGAATTTTTTATCATTAACTGTAAACCGTTTTACTCCCCCCGTGAGTTTACTTCATTAACTGTGGTCGGTGTTTACATTCTGCCGCAGGCCAACGTACAGTACGCACAGCACATGCTGGCCGACCGGATACTGTGTGTGGAGCAGACAAACCTGGACTCCCTTGTTATTGTTCTCGGTGACTATAACAAAGGAAACCTCAGCCAAGAACTCCCCAAATACAGACAGTTTATAAAGTGTCCAACCAGAGAGGGGAACACTTTGGATCACTGCTACACCACAGTTAGCAGTACCTATCACGCCTGTCACACGTGCTCCACTGGGACACTCTGATCACATCATGGTGCACCTGATTCCTGCATATAGGCAAAAATTAAAGCTCTGTAAAACTGTAGTAGGGACATCAAAGAAATGGACCAGTGACGCTGTAGAGGATCTTCAGGCGTGCTGAGTTATAACAATGACAAACCCTGGTTTACAGCCAAACTCAGACAGCTAAGGTTGGAAAAGGAGGAGGCATTTAGGAGTGGGCAAAGAAAATATTATGTACCGTGCAAATAACACTTATTTGCCTACACTTACTGTGCATGTCGCCGTTTACTTTGCAGCAACTCCCGGTCTGTTTTCCGCCGCCACACTACCGTGTTACATTCAGTAACAGTCCCAGCTCGTTATTGATGCATGCATGCATGCATGCAAAAAAAAAAAGCTGGTCTGATGCTTCGTCTGTATTTATTTATTCTTTCGCCAAATCTTCTGTAACTATGGAATAGACCACTTGCTTCCTGTCTACACTGGCACGCGCATGCCCAGTGTACCTGAACGGGCCCTAGCTGTGCATTTTCAGTCGTTTTAATGTAGACGGAGATCAACCCCAAAATGCAGTTAAAACGCTGGTGTGGACGGAGATCGTAATAGTTTTAGTTTGTAAACTAAAACGGAGTAGTGTGGATGGGGCCTCAATCGGACACCATATCGGATAACCCCCCCCCGTCCATCTCAAAGAGGGATGTCAACAGACTACTCAGGAGGCAGAAACTGTGCAAAGCAGCTGGGCTGGACTCTGTCTCCACATCCACCCTGAAGCACTGTGCTGATCAACGGTCTCTGGTGTTCACATCCCATGTGGCAGTCTGCTTCAAAGCCTCCACCATCATCCCTGTCCCCAAAAAACCAAGGACCACAGGACTAAACAACTTCAAACCCATCGTCCTGACCTCTGTGGTAATGAAGTCCTTTGAACGCCTTGTGTTGTCCCACCTTAAATCGATTACAGACCCACTCCTGGACCCCCTGCAGTTCGCCTACAGAGCCAACAGGTCTGTAGATGATGCAGTAAACATGGCCCTTCACTTCATCCTCCAGCACCTGGACTCCCCAGGAACCTACGCCAGGATCCTGTTTGTGGATTTCAGCTCTGCTTTCAACACCATCATCCTGGCCCTGCTGCAGGACAAGCTCTCCCAGCTGAACGTGCCTGACTCCACCTGCAGGTGGATCACTGACTTCCTGATGGACAGGAAGCAGGATGTGAAGCTGGGAAAACATGTCTCTGACTCCAGGACCATCAGCACCAGATCCCCTCAAGGCTGCGTTCTTTCCCCTCTGCTCTTCTCCCTGTACACCAACAGCTGCACCTCCAGTCACCAGTCCGTCAAGCTCCTGAAGTTTGTGGACGACACCACCCTCATTGGGCTCATCTCTGGTGAGTGCCTACAGGTGGGAGATCGACCATCTGGTGACCTGGTGCAGCCAGAACAGTCTGGAGCTCAATGCTCTGAAGACAGTGGAGATGATCGTGGATTTTAGAAAGAGCACAGCCCCACCCTCTCCCATCATTCTGAGTGACTCCTCAGTCACCACTGTGGACTCCTTCTGCTTCCTGGGTACCATCATCTCCCAGGACCTCAAGTGGGAGCTGAGCATCACCTCCATCATAAAGAAGGTCCAGCAGATGATATACATCCTGCGGCAGCTGAAGAAGTTTGATTCCATCCTCACCTCCTCCGATGGTGATGGAGGAGGGCAGCGTATCATTCGCTCTGCAGAGAAGGTGATTGGCTGCAATATTCCATCACTGAAGGAACTGTACGCCTCCAGGACTCTGAAGCGAGCAGGAAAGACTGTAGTTGACAACTCCCACCCTGGACACAAACTGTTTCAGACTCTCCCCTCTGGCAGGAGGCTGCGGCCCATCAGGACCAAAACCTCTCGCCACAAAAACAGCTTATTCCCATCTGCAGCTAGCCTCATTAACAAGGCCCAGGTCCCCCACTGACACTCCCCCCTTGCAAATAATACAAATGTCTCTGCACATGTAAATATTATTTCATATCATATCATGCACAAACCTGGCATATTGCACATATTTGTTGTTAATTATTAATCTTTGTTGTTGTATATTTTTATATTGTCAATTTATATATTTATGTACACAATATCCTCTTCAGTTGCAATACGTCTGCACGACACAAACCCAGAATAATGCACATGTAAATATCTGCAACGTTGTTCTTTCTCTGCAAAGCATTGTCTATTCCATATTTATATATTTCTACGTTTATTTATGTCAACTGTATGTTTGTCTACGTGTAGCACCTTATCACCAAAGCAAATTCCTCGTATGTGTAAAACACTACTTCGCAATAAAGCTCTTTCTGATTCTGATTCTGATAATATTTCCCTCTGTGATGAAGTGGAGGAGAAGTAAAAATAAGCAGGAAAAAATACCTTATCTACAGTATTTGAGTAACAACAACAGTTATTTTTTATATTTCACATGCCAGATTTCTGGCTGTGCTGGTTTTTCTTTGCACCTCTCTCTGGTTTTAAGTGGGTGGGGCTAAATTGCAAAACCAATTTTTGGAAAAATTTTGAAACCTGTATTGTTGACATCAGTGTGCACTTGTTAGCAGCCTTCTTCCTCCCTGCCTTTATTGGGTCCATTGCTTCATTTCTTGGCATGTTACTGCTGCCTGTAGATCGGTGGAGTGGTGTGAAACATTTGACAGGAATGTACAGTATATCGTGTCATCCGCTTGCTTGTGCGACATGTGCGCCCTTATGTGCAAGAAAAAACAAAGCAGGGCCCCACTCATAAAAACATTGCTCAATAATGCTAGTAGTGGTCAAAAACTCCATATGGCATCTTCCCTTTATTGCTGCATATTTTGAATATTTAATTTTATAGAGAATTACTTCAGATGAAACCAGTTTTTCAGAGATGAAGAACCACGGAAGACTAAAAATACGTTTTAGTCTGAAAATAGGTTCTATTTAATGGTAGAGTACGTGGATTGAATCATGCTGTAAATTACAGTTACAGTTGTATTGTTCTTGGATAACGGAGTGCACACATCATCTCACAGTTACGTGAGGTTACATTTTAAGCTTGTGTAAGCTCTGAGGGCTCCTGAAAATGTATCCTCCCTACAGACTTGTTTGAGTTGTTCAAGAGTTAAAGATAAGTGGGACATGTGCCAGTGGCTCACTAATCCAGAAGATGCATTTGTGAAATCGAGACACATAAATCTGAGTATTAAAAAGTGAAAAGACGTGAATAAAAGAACTTTTGACTCACAAAATCTTTCCACCCTGAATCACAGCAACATCACCAATGGATTCGGCTGCTCTCTTATAAACGTTTCCTGTTATGTCTTCAGAGATGCCTTCTAGCAGTTTTAATTTAATTCTATTGTGTAGGATTTGATTCCAGTATAAAACGGCTGTGGATGTACCTTTTTTGTGGTAGTGATTTTTTTGTGATTGTGATTTCTGCTTTGAGGATGACTAACATGCACTTTTGTGACTGCATACCACCATTTCCTCCAGAGAGTGAAAAATATGTGCACTGGTTTGCCTCCTTTCTCTGCTCTAGAACGCCAGACAGACAGACAGAACCAGCTGTACTGGGTCGCTGATGTTTTTTGCTTGTAATTCATTGGACTTTCCCCATGCAGACTCCTTTTTCTCTCCAGTGAGGGCAGCACAGTGTTCCCTCACACAGCTCAGAGACACATCTGCAAGGAATTAGCCAAGTTCTTTTGTCCACGTTGCTGGAATTCACCCCCATTCCTGACTTTTTGGGCACTGGATTGAGCCGAAAGAATTTGAATAAATCCACATCTGAGTTGCAGAATAAGGAGGGAAAATAGTGACAAGGCCTCCTGCATAAGACCTGACATTGAGTAAAGTGAGGAAAAATATCTCCATCCTTTCATGATGCTAAATTTACTGTAAACCCAACACCGATTATTCAGTGCCATCACTGAGTAAACATCTGGCAGACATTTGCCACATCACTTGAGACGTGAAGCCTACATTTAAGCATTTACAGCAGCCAGTGTCTGGATTTAGGGCAGATAGATATTTTATTAAATGTGCTTTTATGAGCATGTAATCCATCACCGCTATGACATAAAACTGACATCTCTGCAACTTTCATGGCTTTGTTTTTCTTAAACAAGTCTTTAAAAAATGCTAAAAATGCAGGTCTCACTTTGAAAATAAGTGTTATTTACCCAGTTCTGATCCCCCATGCATTTAATTATTGATTTTCCTGGCATCATTACGATTACATCACAGTTAAACCAGACCACACACATCTCTCAAGCATCCATGCTGATGTCCTCTAATCTATTCCCAAGACTCTTCTTTCACATCCCTCTACTTAAACCCCACAAGTTCTATCCCATAACATTGTTGCTTGTGTTAAGTAGATTTGTAGGCTACTCCTTGATTTCCTTTTGTAGTAGATTTTTCCCTCCACCCATTTGCAAAACTCAGCCTATTGAAATAAGATCAGTTTCAGATCAGCACAAAACTCTACAACAAAAACTGACAATTCAAATAGTTTCTCCTCTTTCATAAATACTTGGTTTCCATTACTCTTGGTACACAAAGTCAGGGCTTGCACCACACACACACACACACACACACACACACACAGTCTGGTGGACTACGTGGCACTCTGCACATGCACTATAGACTCTGCAACCAGGAGGCGGAGCATTTTATCAAGAAACACAGCCCAGAAAACTTTACATTGTGCGATGATTCATGCAGATGTCTTTTTCTTTTTCACTCCCTGTATCTCATCTCATCCTACAACCACAGACAGGCGGGGAGAAAATCCAGTTACACTTTTTCTCAATTGCTTAAACACTATAAGCAGGCTTTCTCCATTTTTCAAAAAGCACACCCATTTCTCTAAACTCTACACACAAATCCCTTCATTTCTCATTTCGTACACCATGCGGTAATTGAGAAAACACTGACATTCAATATTGTTCGCTCAAGTCTGTATAGGGTGAGCTCGATTAGCACACAGTTAGGTGGAAACACAAAGAGTCAAAATTACACACCAATCAGAAGCTTCAATAGATAGATAAAAGGACCAGAGTCAGTTCATTCAGTTTAGGAACAATGGATCCATAGAAATCTGAAGGAAGACATAGAGGACACCAGAGAGTAGAATGAGAAAGATGAGGAGTAGGAGGAAGAGCAGTAAGGAGAGGAGTAAGAGGTGAAGGAAGTGGGAGTAAGATGAGGAGTAAGAGGAGGGTGGAGGAGGAGTAGAGAGGAGGAGTTGGAGGAGAAGGTGGAGGAGGTAGAGGGAGGAGTAGGGAGGAGGATGAAGGAAATGGAGGAGTAGTAGGGAGAGGAGGAGGACGTGGAGAACAAGAATCTCTGGCCTTTCCCAGACCAAAGACGGGACGCTGGGGCAAAATAATTTGTTGTTTGGTGTGTTGTACTGTACAGCACACTAAGGAAGAAAACATGTGTGCAAATGTTTACATTTGTTTTTTCTTTTGTTGTGTTCATCATGTGAAAAGGTTTTTGAGGGGGAGAACCACAAGCAACATTACTAATAACCAGTTTTTGTATTGTTTCAAATTTATCTCACCAATGTTTAAGACTGTGTTCTAGTGTGTGGTTTTTTGAGGGCTTGTGTGTCATATCAGAGGACAAAGTTTGGTTTTACAGCCAGATTGAATGGGTTTGACCTGAAAATAGGATGTTTGGGGAATTGGGTGAGAAGTTGTGGATTTGTGTTTAGAGTTTCGATAAAAAGAGGCATAATTTCAAAAAACGTGTTTGAGCAATCGAGAAAAACTGTAATCCAGTGATAAAGAGATTTATTTGCGCTTCTTTTACTTCATGATGTATTAATCATTTTCAGCAGCGATTTGTATGCCTATCTATTTTAAGCTTCTAAGACAATAACAGAATAAACTGTGGTGGTAACTAAAAGCACAAATCACACTACAAGTCAATTGTTGTTTGGTGGACGTGATTTTCAGTCAAACTTAGGTCTGCAGTAACTTCTTTCTTCGGACACTTGGCAGCAGTGAAAAAAAGCTGTGAACACACTGACAAATTTAAATTTAAAATTTAAAATTTAAAATTTAAACATGGATCTACAGCTAGCAGCTGGTTAGCTTAGCTTAGCATAAAGACTGGAAGCAGGGGGAAACAACTAGCCTGGCTCTGTTAGAAGGTTAAAAATCCTCCTGCCAGAACCTAATTAACATGTTGCATCTCCTAAATATTTCTTGGATAGGTATAACATCATCCAGGAGTCTCAGGGCCAAGAAATAGTCCAGCACAAAACACCTGCTCACAGGTTGCGAGTGAATCGGCTGTTTGCTGTAGCTTCATATTTAACAGACAGAGATGTTTTATCAATCATCTGTTCTAACTCTATTTCCTAAAATGTTGAGCATTTGTTTTTAAGACATAAGCTCAGTGGTTAACACTATCATCACTTAAATATCCGCCTTGAACCTTCCTGTACAAAATCTGCAAGTTTCTTCACAATGTTCGCCTCTGTTTTCTCTGGACGTTCCAGTGTACTTTTGCAGTGTGCAGCCCAGGTGGGCAGGAGATTATTTAATAAGTTAACCATAGGTGTAAATGTTTGTGTGTTAGTTTGTCTATCCTTCCCCCATATTCAGTTCATGGTGAGTGGGTTTCACTCTCCAGTGAACCTTAACTTGGATTAAATGTTGAAGATGTGTAAGTTTCTCACCCAGCAAGGAAAACATTTATATTTTGCCAAATTGTCTCTTGATATAGTTTGAGTGTTCTGTTGATATAGAGTACGGTTGTGTGGTGGCTAAGAATTAATTACAAAGATAGAAATAGGACAACTCTGACTTGTCAGAATTAACTATAAAACTACATGAATTATACATTTATTTTGTTTAATAAAGAACAGTGGCTCCATCTACAGGAACATTAAGGTTATTTTTACTGAAGTCAGTTAAATCCAAGCTAACAGGTCTGTTTTGTTAGGTTTAATGTTACTGCTTGAAAGAAAACAATATGTGAAGATGTAATTCATTAAAAACATAGAGAAGTAGCAACAAACATAGGTTGTAGTTTAGATAATTATGTAGCCTACACTGTGTAGATAACTCCAGGCTCATGTACTGTCATGAGTAATTTAACTTGATCATCATCCCTGCATCACCAAATGCTTTAAAAAAAAATTCAAATTTTGAAATATTCCCAAATTTCTGCACTTGAATTTTTTGCACAAATGGAGCTTATACCGTGATACTATGTTTATTTGTACTGTTGATACTGTCTTCAGACACTAAATAAGCCCAATTTAACAGCATTAATTTAAATGTTGTAAAGTCTTCTCTCTCTTTTTGCGATTCACATAAAAAAGAAAATTTTCAATCTTTAGGTTATTTATTGAATGCAGAAATATAACAGATTTGAAAGTTACAGTAAAACAAATCTCACAGACAAAACACAACACACATAATTTTTAAGGCATGCTTCAATCTCATCAGTGCATAAAATATTCACAATAATATTAGTAAATTCTACCATCAAAATTAACCACTTATAAATCTTCTGTCCAATTGACTGAATACTGTTTAACAGTCATATTTCATGTTCACTAGGTGGTAAATGTGTTCATTTGTCAGTCAAAATATGATATGTACAGTTGGATGATGAGCCCCAGTCTGGTCAATTGAATAAAAAGAAAAATGTAAAAGTTAATTATCAATAATAAGTATTTGATATATATGACCTGATTAATGGAAAGTTATGAAAAGAGATCCAAAAGAACCACTGAGGGCAAGATCAAATAAAACATATGAAGAATGATTAGACAGATTTTTCTGAATGAAAAAAAATTGATGACAACTGGTGCTGAGAGTCTCCCCCGAGGTCAAGTGTTGTGTGTTTGGTCCAGTGTTTCACCTGACTTGTCTGTGCAGGGTTACTCCTGCCAGGCTGCCAGGTTCAGGCTTCGGATGGTATTGCAGAGGATGAGCGGGTTTCTTTTTGAGACAATGTTGAAAGGGTCCCGGGGGACAGACGTGATATCGGTGTTGTCACAGATGATCCTGGTTAAGGTGGCAGTGGACAGAGCAGCTCTCTGTCTCAGGGTGAAGACACCTGGTTTCTCGTACCACAGCCTGATAATTTCAAACAAGAGGAGCAGGGAAAGAGATCAGCATCAACAGGCACCATAATTGCAATGTATTTATTTTTGAGATTGTGTTATCAGTCTGTAGCTGGCATTTTATATAAATTAATAAGATAATTGACTATCAGACCAAAAGAAAAACCTTAACTTTTACAATATAAGATTTGTCAGAAGGGGAAGACAGCAACAAGCTGTGGCTGAACGCAGTAAACCAATGCTAGAAAGAAAGTATCAAAACCCTCTGGCTAGTGTGGACCATAACCCAGCCATGTTGTTTCTAACAATTTGCAGCAGGTTGCAGAGATGACTGAATACATCATTTACTGTCATTCAGAGAGAAATTTAACTAAAGCCAAGTTAAATAATTTAAGATGTATTGTTGACCACAACAGTTGTAGCTGCTTGCAATCATTTAGATATTTAGCTGAAGTAGTGCAGTGTAATAGTCACTGCAATAAAGTGATAAAAAAAAAACTAATTTTGAAACAATGAAAATTCAGTTCTTTTGTGTACAAGTAAACTCTCCATGTGAGTCTAAATCTGAATTTTAAATAATGCATTTGAATAAAGAATATAAGTTACCTTTATTACTTTATCTATTCAAAAAAAAAACATGTTTTTAGTGTAATGTTCATAAGCATGTAAATTGTGAAAATATCTGACTTTTGCATCCCTCAGTGGTGACTGATATGACCGCACCTATTTTCATTACATCTTTCCTTTACATTACAAAATCTGACACCTACATTAAAATACACACATAGTGTTTACACACATACTGACCTGTCACCCTGGCGGAGCCTCTGGAACTGTTTTGCGATGAGGCAGGCAAACAGAGGCCCCACACGGCTGCCAGGGACCAACGGCTCTGCCACGCCTCCCAGCCAGATGTCGATGTTGTCGGGGGTACCGTAGAGCTGCAGCAGCCTGTGTGCCAGGTCGTTGTTGTTTAGGACCTGAGCAAGCTCTTCCTGGTTCTTGGGCTGAGACAGGCCGCAAAACCCACGCCAGGCATTGTAACCTACAGGAGAAAACAAGGAAGCATGAGGAAAATTAAGAAAGAGATGAAACATTAGAAGGGATATTTAAAAGAATGAAGATCAGAATGAGGGGTGTACCAGGCAAGCCGTGGTCACGTCCCCTCTGCATGTTGAGAGAGCCCAGGTCCAAAGCCAGTTTCCGCACAAACTGAAACAACCTCTCCCTCAGAGCATCCACCATGACGGGATTTTGAACATTCAGTTTAGCGGGACGGTTGATCACTCCACGGATCAGAGGGTCAATGCCACCTGGAGAGGTAAAATAAAAATTAGGGTGACAGTTTAAGACAGAGTGACTGTGAAGCTCCTACACTTCTCTCTCTACAGCTCACCCTCAAAGACGACTCTCCAGGGGGTTAAGAAGGCTGTGAACAAAGGGACACTGGGGAACTGAGAGTGCTCCTTGTAGTCTGCATCCAGGCGGGGAATAAATGGCTGGATGGTCAAGTGGGCAAAGCGGAAAGCTGCTGTTGCAAAGACGTTGGCGATGCTGGGGTCAACGTTGGGATCGTAACCAGGGTAAGGGCCAAGCTGTGTATGTACCACGTCGGCACCCAAAATGTGTGGCAAATAATCCCTGAACATAAACACCTGAGAGAGACAGGGAGATTTACATTCAGTCAATTCAGACAGTGGAGTATATGGCACTTGCTTTGGAGATGTAAATACAGAATTATGAATTTTGACTCTCAGGTTTAGCTACCTGTGTGTAAGCACCCATGATCTTGCGGGCCTCTTGGTAGAGGGTCTCGCCGTCCCACTGAGGGTTTAGTTTCTTCAGTTGACGAGCCAGGCGGTTATGCTCACGCAGGAACAGTGTGTGAATGGATGTCAGAGCGATGTTTTCGTCCGCACGAGAGTCACCTTAAAGGCAGAAATGTAGACATTAAACAGTTAATCAGAGATGTACCAGTTTACTTCCTAATATAATATTAATGCTATGTAGCTCAGTAATTAGTAAATCATCAAAAAGGGTCCTCCTTTTTTCCCTTTTTAACAAGTCATCAAGAACACTTTACTATTTACCTCTCTATTTAGCATTTATAAGTGGAATTTAAACATTTAATAAATGGTTGATAACACAGTGTAATGTAGTTGAATAAGGGCATTTCAAGCGTTTAACAATTATAACTTTTCATACAAAGACCTATTATTATGAGTTTTTTCTGTTAACAGACCAGCATCCACCAGCAAGTGCGTAACTCTGAAAATGTCCATATAGCTGCTTACAACTAGTGTGTTATCAGAGTTTCAGTGGTTTAAAAATTTAAATTTAACTTAAGACCTTTTAAGTCCATTATAAGTGCAATATAAAAGCTCTGTCACATCCATACAGGCAAGTAAGGATATACACTTGAAGATTTTAGCAATGTCAGACTTAGGGAACATGGTTTGAAACAGCTCACTTAAGTCTTCATTGCTTTAATAGGACAGATGTTTAGCTAGCACTAGCTAGGTGTGCATTAATAAATTCTGACTGGGCTGGAAAGTTTGCATTAATGGTTAATGGTTTCATGTTGGTTTTGTTTTGTAGTTGTTAGAGTTTGATCAATACCTTAGCTTCATAATCCAATCAAAAAACATGCCAAAAAGGTATTGAAGACATATTAAGGCTTAAAATTGAGATTGTTAGATTTTACACTTTTTAAGGACCTATAGGCTATGTAAACCCTGGTTATGAACCATTTATGAAGTGTTCATGTATTGCTTATAAATGATAAATAGGGAAAAAATTGTTACAAGGTTATTATGTATTTCCAGATATTGTAAGGATACAGCAGGTTAGAGGCTAGAGCAAACTCTTATTCCTTATTTACATAGCCTTTATAAAAGATAAATTAATTATTTATAAAGGCTATTTGACTTACAAGATCACTAACCTGCAATGAAACAGGGCACCTCTTTGGCGTTCGAGTCGTTGGTGATTTTACCACGATTGGCACAACTGTTCACATTGAGAGGGTTGAAGGGCAGCAGCTCACGGCCGTTGTCAGTAAACTCTGTATTGACGCGCAGCAGGCCGCTATCAGTATTGAGGTCGCGAAGAAACTGGGCAAGCTTGTCCTCAGAGCCGTACACCTGGCTGAGATCCAAGAAGGCTGTCAGGGAGTTGATATTCTCTCTTACGTTGGGCTTTCCGCCAAAATTGTAGGCCGAGTAGCCTGTTCCGCAAGCGGGGGCGGATCTGGACGCAGGGATGCAGCCTTTTGGGTTTGATTTCAAGAAGGGGTCGCCGGGAGGAATCTGTTTGTAAGAAAGAAAGGCTAAAGGTTACAGAGAAAATCTTTTAAAGAAAATTACATCTCAGTGTTTGGGTTTGACCTTTGACACCAACCGGGATGGGGATGCAGGGATCTGAATTCTCACAGCTCTCGCCACAGTTCAACCCGTTGCTGAAGGAGCGGATGCTGGGAGAGGAGGGCGTGAGGGTAAAGTCGTGGTCATTAAACTGCCCAAAGAAGGTCAACATGAGAGAGTATTCTGTGTCGTTGATCACACCTCTATCCGTTGTGTTTAGGATGTTGTTGGAAACCTGTCGCACCTGAAAGTGGAGGATAATTGTATAGTTTGAATTTGAAATCAGCATTTATGTATAGGCTATTAATCAAAGCGAGGGTCTGGGATTTCAAAGTTCGTACCAGTGGCAGCAAGAAGTTGTTGATTTTTTGGTTTCTGAAGCCTTTCGGTTCAGAGATGCCATCGTCATATTCGGCAGGAAGCCAACGGGTGAATGGGGTGTTGGAGGCACCGAGGCGAGGGTTATTTCTAAAAGCAAACAAGACACGTCCATGTTTGGAAATGGTGCTTGAGAATTTGAAGTGTAGACTAGGCTACACATCTTATGCTGTGTTAAAGCCTATGATGTTTGTGTTTAGTTCACAAGCTTTTCCTCTCAGTGTAAACACCACTCAATCTCACAGACCCTGTTTCCATCAAGTCAACTCAAATTGTTATTTGGAAAGAAATCATCTAATTATTTTCACCCCACAAATATGTGGAATGCAAGAAGTCAAAATATTTAACAAAATATAATAATGTACGTAATGTGTAATGTAAGTATGATTTTGTGATGATATTATTTGCCTGGCTATTACATTTTTGGAGAAAGGGACTTCAGTTTGAGGTATCTTAAAATGAATTGCATGTAAAAGTATATCTATTTTTCCGTGCCCTAGATGGTGTACAGAAATCAACAACAACAAAAAAACCCCATTAAATTTGTATTTATAACAATATCTTGAATGTTTCACTTACAGGTTGTTGCAGACGCTGGTGATTGTGCGATACTTGTTAAGGTTTGGTGTGGTGCTGCATTGTGGAGGTCTGAGTCGAGCAGCACATCCAGTTATAGCGACAAGTGTTTGCAGGTCCACATCAGAGAGCAAATCTGAAAAAATGTGAAAGACACATTTCATGGAGTAAGATCGTTGTGCATGTCTATCAACTTTACTGTTTGTCTAGTTTTAAATTAAGCGCTTCACTATGCCCACATTATGACACAGTAAACCTCAGATTAGGAAAAGTTGTTACAAAAACATTGTGTGTAGGCTGTGTAAGGCCTAACCTGTTTTCTTTTTGTTTCTGTCCAGTTTTTATGCTGTTTTGCTTTTAACTTTTAATAGTTATCTTAAGTTGTTATTGTGTTTTTGTGCTGATCTTGTTTTTGTCTTTTTTACTTTATAAAGTGCCTTTGAGTTCTTTTTAAAATGCTATATAAAAAAAATATATTACTATAAATATTTTTATAACTATCTATAAGTGCTGTCTCTGATTGGGTGCTGCAGGTCAAACCTGTTGCGTTGAGTGAGCGTTTGTGCACACGATGAACCCTCTCTTGCAGCAGACGGAGCGTTTGTGCCATGTAGTCTGCAGATCTCACAGCTGAGCGTGTGTCACCGCGAGGCTGCTTCAGGAGACGAAGAGCATCATGAGGACTCACCACCTCCTTGCGGACTCGTTTCAGACTCCTGGAAAAGAAGAAGTCCCACAGTGGAAGAATAAATTGGTTAGGTTCTGTAACTTTTTCTTGTAATTACTGAGACAGAGTTGCTGTAATGAAATAAAGAAATTGCTTTTCAACAAACATGTGTGCTGAATTAATTTGAAAGATAATCTATTATTTTACGAAATAAAAGATGAACTCACTCTTCTCTGGAGTACTTGTAGGCATCATCCACTATTTTCTTTGCCTCCTGAAAGCAGCTTTGAAGGAGAGGACTGCCGAGATATTCTGCTGCAAAGAAACAACACATTTATTAAATTGTTCACCAAATGGGACAAAATTTATTTTAAACTTAACCAGTGATGTGATACAAATTCAGGCGCAAAAGAAAAAGTCAGAAATGTGTCCACTATGTGAGGGATGTAGCCTACCTGCTGGTTTAGAGTGAGCAGGCACCAGGCAGACACCCAACACAAGAAGGACAGAGAGAAGCATCTCTAAAACACAAACAAAATTTCAGTATAAAAAACAAGTTAATTATATTTGTCGTGAAAAATATAAGCATCCAGCAAAAAAAACAGAATTTGTTACCTGTATCTTTGAAGATACCCAGGAAGACTTCAGATGCTCTTGGAGATGTGGAGTTAGCGATGTTGTGTCTAACATCATAACCTGCTTTATACTCTGAGGCCCCACCCCAAGGGAATGTCCAGGTGACTCTTCAGATTAAAGCAGTTCCTTCTTCCTTCTATTTCCGCTAAATGAAATGTTGGATTCTGATGTATTGTTTGTGTGTTATTATTCTATGTTACATGATAAGTAGCACAACAGGCAGCAGATAGAAGTTATAGTGCTTAGAAGAATTTGCAGTTGCCGTCTTATCTAACTATTGGAATAAACTATTTTCTCCTCGTTAGAATTAATTAATTAATATCAATGTGTTTAAGCAGCATTTCAATGTAAATTTAGAAATCATTTAGTTGTTGTTGTTTTTTGACATTCTTCTCCAAGCCTGATCTTTGTGTAAATTACACACACTGTCCTTTTTCATGGCATTATCTGACCTAACAGGATCCAGTCTTTCCTCATTGAAGAAATAGCCATGATTTATGTAAGACTTTTTGGGGTTTATTTCTACTTTGCTGAAAGTTGCCAGTGTGGAGTTGGATGAACAGTTTTATTATTGATGATGATGCTGTGATGTTGTG
Source organism: Micropterus dolomieu (assembly GCF_021292245.1). Classification (NCBI taxonomy): domain Eukaryota; kingdom Metazoa; phylum Chordata; class Actinopteri; order Centrarchiformes; family Centrarchidae; genus Micropterus; species Micropterus dolomieu. The sequence goes on along the minus strand of NC_060162.1, from coordinate 15,838,972 downwards.
GCTGATGGCTTACAGTGTTACCACACATAAACGGATGAACTTGAGAATGTCTTTGAAAAGAGGAAGGAATTCAAACTTCTTCCTAATGAAGAGGAATCAAAACATTATTGCAAAAATTAAAAAGAAAGACTTATCCATCTTTAACCTTTGATTTAAAGGTAAAATTACATATCACATTTTTGGATCTTTTGGGTTGTTGAGATTAAGAGCTCATATGAGTGCCTTATTATTATTATTGCCTGATTATTGATTATTAACTCGTGTTAACCACAGAACAACACAGGTACACAATTACTTATGTGTCTGTGTTGTTTTTCTAAGACATAGTTGTACAATGAGGAAAAGGTTAAATGGTTAGCCAGGAATACATATGTTAACCTTGAAACAATGTGTGTGTTTGGGCGTGGAGTAATTGGCAGCTTTATCGACAATGGTATTTTACTGGTTGTTGTGTAAAACAAGGAACAGAGATATGAGAGAAGTCCATTGGCCCATGAAAAGCTGATACAGTGAATGAGATGCTTAAGAGAGTATTACATGTTCTACATCGTCATGTACTATTTAGGATCAAAACACAATAGAAGATTTAAAAAATTGTAAATGTCCATGAAAAAACCATAGCATTACATATCTAACGACAGATAACCGTGAACTAAGACACTAACACACAGCTCAGTCTACAGGATCCTATTGGACGTTGGATTTAATTATTCAAAATAGTAGTAAACAAAATCAGTTCTGCAGAAAAGATCCATCTCAAAAACATTAGACATACTTGACAATTAAAAAGGAAATATATGCTTTCTCGTTTGATAGACAACGTGTTTGGGTTTGTGTCTCTACAGCGACTGTGAAAATGATTGAGGTTAGCAAATATGACAGTAGAGACGTTTTTCAGTTTCACTATATGAATACATAATACTTGTTTTTGTCTGGCAACTCTTCAACTCTCTCCATGTTTACAAAAGCATTAAGAATTAGCTGGGTCTTTTTGTGCCATTAATTGCATACAGCATTCAACATATTATTTTTGTAAGGTCAACAACTGTGTCATTTTAGTTTTGTAAACTTAGAGTTAGAGGAACATGAGGTCACATCTTTTGTTCATGTAAATTTCCCTTTTTACACAAAAACAAAAATCAGCTAAGAGAACTAAAAGTCTAATCAGGAGACATACTGTATGTACAGCATTCACACTCTAAAATGTATCTCAACTTAAACTTCCCCTAGTCAATCTTCGCCAGTGTGGTCCTGGTTACTCTATGTTCTTTCTGTCATCCTATTAGTGACTAAGCCAAGTTCTGATCTGAAATTAGAGTGTTCTGTACAAAACGTTACTACTCATAGCCACCACCCTATAGTAATACAACTCTCAGTGATGGAGCAGATTCTCCAGTCTGCTTATCCACAATTTTTATAGCTAAAATGCAACTTTATTTGCTAACGGTCATAATGAGGTTACCTTTTCACTTCTGGACATCTTCTTTCCGAAATCTATTCAAACATAACAGACACACAACAACAGTCAGATTTGATCGCAAATCCGGAGCCAGGAGGAAGCAGCGATGTGCATAACGCCAAAGCTATTTTGCAAGATGAGTTAATGTAAAGAAAAATTCCTGACTTGGACTGAGACAAGGAATTGAATGAGGAACAAAAAAGTTAACATGAAATCCCGCCTATTATTTCCACATGACTATTGTTATGCCAGATACTTAGATCACAGTATATGATAACATTATTATTAGTAGCTTTCAGCACCTCTTAAGTCTGTATTTACTTCCTCAAAGCAATTACAGATAGGCACGCTCACCCGAGAACTGCTGCAGTGTTGAAATACTTAAATGATACACACGATTTCCGATAAACTAAGTAAAAATAGTGCAGTCGGTAAAAGTGAATACACCCCTCACATTTGTGTAAACATTTGATTATATCTTTTCATGTGTCAACATTGAAGAAATGACACTTTTGTTAAGTGTAAAGTGTATATGGAGGACGGATTCTGACATAAAGGGAAATAAATGTATAAATAAATAAATGCTCAATAAATAATTAAGCATCTGATTAAATGCCCAAAAAATACAGTAAAAAAATAAATAAAAAATATATAAATGTAGTGATTAAACTATACAATGAGACATAAATATATAGAAATATATATCTCTTTTAAATAGCTTTTTTAAAATGGTAAGGTAATTATTACAAATAATAAATACAGAAGCTAATTTAAAGAGATATATACATTTATGTCTCGTTGTACAATTTAATTACTGCCTGCATTTATTTTTTACTGTATTTTTTGTGCATTTGTTTATTTATTTATTGAGCATTTATTTATTTCTGTATTTGTTTTTAAATCTGTTGGAATCCGTCCTTGATAAGTGTACAGCTTGTTTACAACAGTGTAAATTTGCTGTCCCCTCAAAATAATACATCCCACAGGCATTAATGTCTAAACCGCTGGCAACAAAAGTGAGTACACCCCTAAGTGAAAATATCCAAATTGGACCCAATTAGCCATTTTCCCTCCCCGGTGTCATATGACTCGTTAGTGTAACAAGGTCTGAGGTGTGAATGGAACGCAGGTTTGTTAAATTTAGGCCCCATCCACACTACTGCGTTTTCAAAATAAAACTGAGACCTTTTGCTATGTTTGCAGCTCCCATCCAGACTAAAACGATGAAAACGAAGACCTAAAACGGAGAAGTTTGGAAACGCTGCCGACCCCGTTTTGCGTTTCAAAACTCCGGAGGGCGTTTTAGTGAAGATGGGCCAAAACGGAGGACTTTAGAAACGATGAAGCAGCAGCTCACGCTCGGCTCTCTGATTGTGTCTTACAAAGCAGAAACACGATGCTACTGACCGGGTTTTTGACATCATATTTTTATTAAAATATTATGTACCGTACCAATAACATTTATCTGCCTACACTTGTACTGTGCATATAGCCGTTTCCTTTGAAACGACTCCCAGTCTGTTTTCCGCCGCCAAACTCCCGTGTTACATTCAGTCCCAGTTCGTTCTGGTCTGATGCTTTGTCTGTATTTATTTATTCTAAATAAATGATAGACAACGCTGGAGATCGTATTCGTTTTATTTCTCCGTTTGTAAACTAAAACGGAGTATTGTGGATGGTGCCTTAATCTTATTGCTCTCACACTCCCTCATACTGGTCAATGGAACTTCAACATGGCACCTCGATGTCAAAGAACTCTCTGAGGACCTGAAGAAAAGAATGGTTGCTCTACATAAAGATGGCCTAGGCTATAAGAAGATGCCAAGACCCTGACACTGAGCTGCAGCACAGTGGCCAAGACCATACAGCGGTTCAGCAGGACAGGTTCCACTCAGAACAGGCCTCGCCATGGTCGACCAAAGAAGTTGAGTGCACATGCTGTCTGTGGGAAATAGACTTTTGAGTGCTGCTGGCATTGAAGCAGAGGTTGAAGGGGTGTAGGGTCAGCCTGTCAGTGCTCAGACCATACACCGCACTCTGCATCAAATTGGTCGTCCCAGAAGGAAGGCTCTTCTATGATGCACAAGAAAGCCCACAAGCAGTTTGCTGAAGACAAGCAGACTAAGCATATGGATTACTGAAACCATGTCTTGTGGTCTGATGAGACCACGATAAACATGTTTGGTTCAGATGGTGTCAAGCGTGTGTGGCGGCAACCAGGTAAGGAGTACAAAGACAAGTGTCTTGCCTACATTCAAGCATGGAGGTGGGAGTGTCATGGTCTGGGGCTGCATGTGTGCTGGGAAGCTACAGTTCATTGAGGGAACCATAAACCTGTGACATACTGAAACAGAGCACAATCCCCTCCCTTTGGAGACTGAGCCGCTGGGTAGTATTCCAATATGATAACGACCCCAAACACACCTCCAGGACAACCACTGCCTTGCTAAAGAAGCTGAGGGTGATGGACTGGCCAAGCATGTCTCCAGACCTAAACCCTATTGAGCATCTATGGGGCATCCTCAAACGGAAGGTACCCCACCTGCAAGGTCTCTAACATCCATCAGATCCGTAATGTCATTATGGAGGAGTGGAAGAGGACTCCAGTGAACTCAATGCCCAAGAGGTTTAAGGCAGTGCTGGAAAATAATGGTGGCCAGACAAAATATTGACACTTTGGACCCAACTTGGACGTTTTTACTCACTTTTGTTGCCAGTGGTTTAGACATCAAAGGCTATGTGATGCAAATTTACAAGCTGTACACTCACTACTTTACATTGTAGCAGTTTCATTTCTTTAATGTTATATATATGATATAATCAAATATTTATATTATATATATAAATAAAGGTAAAAAAACAACGGCATCCTGGCTCTGGCTAAATCTACATCCTGGAGGAGTAAATTAGTGTATTAATATAATATTATAACATTCAATAAAAAGTCTAATGTTAATGTTAATATTATTCTATGTAGCTTATCACTAGTATAATAGTAATTCCAGTTACATCAATTTCTGTGGGTTGTTTTCATTAATTTAATCCCTGTGCAAGAAACATGCTCTACATTGGTCTCTAATGCTACAAACTTATCAATAATCAGTGTTCCACATTTGAAAGTGTGCTGTAGTACATCAGATAATTTTTATTTATATCCGATAAACTATTCTCTGTGGGGTTAATAAATGATTCTAAGTATATATATTTTTTTTATAAACATTAGAGTCATTAACACTTAGTATTCCTTAAGATTCAGCAAAAAAACTGTGGTGATAACCGCATTTGATCAATGTGCACAGCAAAGTGTCTGAAAAGGACCTGAGGTGACCTTTATTCGGCAGAACAGATGTTGTAGGCTACCTGCCGAGATTTGCATCTGACATTTTTCTCAGCATATATGAGTGTTACCTTCATGCAATCCTTGGTAGGCATGCACAACTGGGCACAACACTTGCTGACTGGGATTTTTCCGGTGCTTCGGTGGTTAGTCTGATTATGTTTTGAACAATAAGGGGCAGAGCATTATGGTAGGTTGTAATTTGTAAAATTACTGGCAAACTGCTAATACATCGTTTTTCTGGTTTGCATGTGTTACTGGCATATGCCAGAGCACTGTGTGGGCGTGGATAATGAGCAGACTGCAGTGCACACAGGGATGAGAGTTTCACACAGACACAGCACACTTTTTTGTTTAATTAAATCGCACCCAGGATGACAGAGCGATTCCAACTGTGATTAGATTAATCATCACATGAACAAATTCACCAAGCAGCAGGCAAAAGTGAAACCAAACAGACGCCTTCAAGGAAATACAATGATTGAGAATCAGTCACTATTTGTCCACTGCACATGATAACACGTAATGCAGTTTAGTCAACCAACCAGCATATCTTGTTCATTTTAAATCCAGTAGCTATCAAATTAGTTGTAAAAGTGTCAGATCAGGAGAAACGCTACAGACAGCTCTGTATTTATGTCAGTTGTTGGGCTCATTGCAGTTACTATCTTCTGAAGACTCAGTTGTTTGCATGTAATTGTGCATGGGGTCATTGCATTACCTATATAATATAAAATATAAATTCTTGATAATGCACACTTTGATGGTTTTCATATGTTCACAAAAGGTATTGGCTGTTATATTATTGTTTATCCAAACAAAATGGCAATTTGTTTGTAGTTTTCAATATAAAACTTGTTGGAATGGTTTCAGTGTGTGTATCAGTACATTTTAATATTTTTCGGCACATTTTTACAATACCGTCCGTGATAATACTGATAACTGTGATTGTTTTGGTCACTATAATTATGATAAGAAATTTTTTTCATCCCTAATGCTGAAACAATTTCTATTACAGAGTGATTTTTGGCACAGAGTATTTACTGCACCAGTACCTGAAACCATTAAAATATTGCTTGTACTGGAAAACCTGCTAATAAATAATGTTCCTAACTAATCTAGGTCACTCTACATGGAAAGCAAATTAACCATTATAACGTAATACAATATCACAAATTGCCTGTTAGCAAAAAATGACATGCAATACGTGATTACGCACAATTAATCAATCGTTTCTACTGAGGGTCAGGGTGAGAATATTTTTGAGGACTACTTCCATTGCAATATGTTTTGTGTTACCTCGCAATACTTTGCATCCACTCACATTATGTTTTGTGTTACTTTGCAATTCTTTTGAGTCCCCTTGCAATTTATTTTGCATTACCTCGCACTACTTTTTTTCTTCCGTTCCTCTGAGCCATAGCTGTTTCCAGCTCAACGCCCCTGTATGGATCAGTTTATTGAATTTTGCTTTGAACCGGACATTTCTTAAACTGATATTATAGGCTACTACTGCTCTACGTTTATATATTTAATCAACCGACCTATCACACATATAGCAATTGTAAGTCGCTTTGGATAAAAGCGTCAGCTAAATGAATAAATGTAATGTCCCAGAGCATTCACATACACTAGTGTTCTGTCAGCGCGGCGAGATGAGAGATGAGGAGGCTCAATAGGGGTTGCACTACACACTTTTTAATGCTCCAGTCCCACCATGTTCACTCTGTTTGACAGTAACAGATCAGCTCTGTCTTGTCTAATTATAGTTGCTTTATATTACTGTCTTATTTTTACGGGCCTGACTTATGGTGAAAAGCTCATCAAAAATTAGACAGTTCTCCCACCTGGCAAGTTAAGTTTTCCAGGTTTCCAGAAGAGTTTCTCAACAGGGGCGTTACTGCCCCCCAGGGGGCAATCAGAGGACGACAGGGGGCGTTGGAAGTAATATTTTGGAAAGGGGGGTGTTGAGGTACCCTTGGGGGGCGTTTGTTGAAAGGAAAGTTTTAAGCCAAGTTTGCACCTAAGATTCATAACAACACAAGTTTAAACTTTCAACTACTTGCAAAGAAACTGTGGTCTGCAACATTTAAATCTGCCAGTTTATTCCACTGCGACTGGATGAGATGTGTGTATCATAACTCTTCTTTTCTTCAGTGTTTTTGTCAGCTACTTGTGGCGGAGCTCCGAGCTGCCTTCAAGGGAACGGGAAGCCAAAAGTATCATTTGTAAAATTTCAACCACATGGTGTTTACTGTGTAAACTCTGGGCAATGGATGCTCTCTTTTTTGGTATTACCGTGGAAATATTTATTTCTCTTAAAAGCGTCAGACTTCCCCTAAAAGCAACTTTACATCCAACATCCAGCACCTGATGCGAGACCAGCGAGTGCTGTGAATGTAATGCCAAATGCACATACTTCCCAAACAAAGAAACAAAGGAGGGAAGACTAAATCATCCCTGCATGTTGACTCAGCAGGGATGATACTAAATAAGTTGATCTAAAGGAGAAACATATCTGAAAGCAATAAAGAATGCCTTAGAGCCTAACTATTATATTTTTATATTTTGAATCGTCACCTGCCACCTGGATTTTGTGCTTCCCTTTATTTAAATAAAAGCATTTCCACTATAAATTAGTGCAGAAAATTGGAGCAGACATTTTCACCAGAATGCAGGAAATTAAGTCTTTAATGCTTAAAATCTTCTGAAGGAGAACCCCCAGAACACCCACTTATTAAGTGCCCCATTCAAGAAAACTCTGGGTTCACACAGTTTCTGGGAGGAACATTCACTTATTAAATATGATTACTATTCACATAGCTTTTTTGTTCCCTGGGAAAGTAATAAATCCATTGTTTGTCATTCAATGAAGTGCTCTTTTCCATCCATCTTCAGCTGCTTATCCTGCGTACAGGGCCGAAGGAGCCAATCCCAGCTGGCAAACTCCACACAGAAAGGCCGAGGAAACTGGGGTCTGAACCCGCGACCTTCTTGCTTTGAGGCCACAGTGCTATCCAACTTCAAGAGATTATTAAAAGGGATAATTTGGGTCTTTTGATGTGGGCTTTTTTCATGTTTTTTAATAACATCAGTAATGACAATTATAATAATAATCAACAGTATTCAGGGGAAATAGTATCTACTATAGCAAACTACATCTTTTTTGATGGGGGGCCGTAAGGGACCTGGACAATGGACAGCACATTAGACAGTGAGGATGGCATTTCGTTTATTTGCATACTTGGTGTGGGGATAAATGCCAATTAACAAACTTGGAATAATTACTAATAAATGTCAGTCCTATGGTTTCTATTTTGCATAGTCAAGAGTAAAGTAATCTTGACACAGAGAGAAGATAATTAATGTCTTGTCTTAAAATTATACTGAAACTGAGTATGGACTGGTCCCCACAGGTTGCTTCTGGAAAGCTGAGTTTCATTTGGTTCACATGCATATGAACAGATGTTTATAAAAAATGGTTGTATTTCACTCTCACTGCACTGGAAGTGGCTGGCAAGCAAGACACAGATAGACCGAGATATCCACTGTCCAACTAGGTCAGCAAGACTGTCTTCAAACCAGTACTCTTAAGAAACATTGATGTCCATGTAAGCAATGATTTCATTTTCCAAGACAGATAATTTACAAATTTGAAATCAACCATTGGAAGTTTCATTCCATTCAGCTGTGTAAAGTTGTAAGCTGTGATCAATCACTGCTTACAACAATTAATAAAAAAAAATGAATGCGGGGGATAATTTATTGTAATGCTGTTTTTTCTACTTCAGTATCGGCTAGGTGTACAAATAACGTGTTATCAACCAACTTCAAGAGATTATTAAAAGGGATAATTTGAGTCTTTTGATGTGGGGTTGTATAACATACTTATCCCTAGTAAGTATATTACTTGCACTAAGGGTGCAGAAGAAGGGGAGAGCTGACTATCATCTACTGCAGGTAATACACTTACTAGGGACAAGCACCCCATCCAACCCCACATCAAATTAATCAAACTATCCCTTTTAAAACTCAAGCCTAATTTATTTATAATTATTTTAAAAAAGGGCACCAAAACAAATGTGTATGTGTAAAAGCGTTAACAATTCTACTAAAATCTTGTTAATGTCAAGATTCGTGGTTGGGTGAGCAGGTTGGTGGACCCAAGTGCAGGACACAAGGCTGACAGGTACAGTTCAAAGGTTTAATTAAACAAAAGGCTCAGAATGGCTGAGTCCAAATGAAACAAGGTAATCCAACAGAAAATCCCAAAATACACTGAAACAAGCTGGGCGAACAAACAGGCTGAATACACCCACAAGATAACTAACAGAGCATATACCTGCTACAAACACTGCAATGGCCAGACAAAGCCTAAACAGAAACACCACGTATATATACACACAGGGTTAACGAGCTGGGAGGAGGTACACAGGTGAGCGACATGAGGCTAACGAGACACAGGCAGGCTGAGAGAGCAGGGGAAAACGAGGGGAACAGACATGACACAGGTTACTGAACACATAGCAGATCAGAAACTAATAAAGACACAAGCAGACAGATCACAGACAGATGGTGATGGCGCATACATAAGATGCTTGCCTTTGGTGTGGGAGACCTGGGTTTGATTCCCACTGTGAGGATGTGTCCTTGAGCAAGACACTTAACCCCTAGTTGCTCCAGAGGCGTGCAACCTCTGACATGTATAGCAATTGTAAGTTGCTTTGGATAAAAGCATCAGCTAAATGGTGTAATGTAATCATGAAGAAATACTAAACACAGACATAGACTAGGTTACTAGACAATAGACAAGACAGAACCCCAATACCCAACAGACCAAAATAACAGATAATCAACTGACCAAAACTCAAGAGTGCAAAACATGGCATGGCTGACAGGCAGTATGAGTTAAAATGGCTGTTTTACAACATGATGAAGTGCTGAAAATATTGAGAATATAGTCTACAATAAAAAAAATATGTTGCTCCTATCCTATACATCCTATATACTTGGAGAGTAATAACCCTCCAACCCTTAAGCACTTGGAGAGTTTTGACCAACTACTGCAGGCAACACACTGGCCAGGCATAAGTATATCATACACCCCACTAGTGTTGTAGTACTTGAGAACGGTCTTGGTCTCGAGACCAAGTGCTGGAGGAGTTCAGTTATTCATGTAACTGCCCCCCCCACACACACACACACACAGTCTCAGCATTTCCACATGCAACTTAAAACTGGAAAACAAATAGATGGGCTTTACTAGGCATATCTTAGTTGGTAGTTCAAAATAATTTGGGGAAATGTTGGATCCTGTTGTTTAAACATAAAGAGAAGCAAAAGTAGTGTCAATACATCCACATGACAACATTTTTTACATTAAAAGAGGTCTAAATTATTTATGTTGCTGCTTCATGTACAGCATAGATTTCAAAAGCAGAAGGTAAATAAAACAAACATATACGTGACAGGCAGTGAAAAAAGTAATTTCAGGCATCAGAAAAAAAAGGGTTGGTGTGAACAATTTAGAAAGTTAGTGACTACAAATCGGAAAGTTGGGATAGGGGAGGTAGAAAATCAAGATACCGCATTCTCATGATGATGATGATGAGATGGTGATGGTGTGTTGTGTGAGGATGGGCGTGAGACACTGGTGTGTGACCTAAGTTCAAAAATAAAGTAGTCAAAAAATTTTTGACTTTGACTGTGTGTATTATGAGGTGACAATTACATATCTTGTTTGGAAAAGATCTAATTGTATCTACCTGGGTGTTGTACCCATGTAAACCGTAGGTACAGGAAACACTGTTTTTTAAATTATTTGTATGTTTTAAATTTTTGTTACACTAGAGAAAGTAACAACAGTCATGTTAGCCACATCACCTGAGATTCTCCTTGACTGACACTGTTGAAAGTGCCATCTGTTTTGTTTATTTTAAAATACAGTGTCTTTACATACAGACATCATAAAGCAGTGTCAATAGCACTTGCAGGTTAACTTAGGAATGAACCTTAAATCGTCCAATGAATTTTGCTTTGTCTAGACATGATGTTTCCACCATCAATCTGGGAAAAACAAAGAAAAAGAAAACGTCCATTAGCGGAAGGGGCTTTTCTATTAATGGTATTCACGTAAGTATTCGTGTAAGTTAAACAATATCACCCCACTAGGCAATGTTAGCTGTGTAAAATGGAGTGAAATAAGTCTGCTGTACTTGTTGACACGAACCTGCTCAGCTGCTCATTAGCACATTAGCCCAGCAACAATAACTGGTGACTTGTTGTTGTAGCAAACTAACGTTAGCTGTTGAATGCTGAGCTCAACGAAAACAGCCGAAAGGGAGACTGTGGTGTTTACACACAGCGAACATTTATTACTGTCGCCCACCTGCTTTCCAACATAAATACCATGGCCACCATGTCGCCGAAATCTGTGACCTGTCAGATTCTGTGACTACACCCAAACAACAATGTTTTCCTAACCTTAACCAAGTACTTTTGGTGCCTAAACCCAACCAAGTACTTTTGGTGCCCAAACCCAACCAAACTGCAACCGCTTCACATTGTCAACAAAGCCTCTGGCGCTTAACTTCCCATTTGGGTCACAGAATCTGATAGGTCACACATTTTGGTGTCACACCAGGTGGCACAACAAGCTGTTTTCAGTGTCTCTCACACAGCCGTGTACGGGGCGCGTTGGTCGGCAGCCGGGTATGGAAGGCCATACCCGGACACAACTCTGCGTGTTCAGGAGAGCGACATTCAAACTCACTCCTCTGGCCTGTACTACGAAGCGGGGTAACTGGTTTATCCAGGTAACTTCAGGAGTAACTTCGTGACGTCGGGTGTACGTCCTTTTTATGAGAACGCGCACCAACTCCAATTAAGTTAACATTAGGTTAACACGGACTCAGCTAATCAACTTCTTATCCACCGTCATAGTACCGTTTTAATTTGACTAATTCATGTGGGTAATTTCATATTAAATAAAATACATTATTTGAGCACAATATAATTTTGTATTGGATTAAACTTACCGTCTTACCACACAGTCCCAAGAAAATGGCGGTTAACTCCAGGGACAAGATCTGAGAAGCGGATGTGTCGACGTCAGAGTCAGAAGTTTGAGAAAGTAGCCAGAAACTGCTGGATTTTGAAAGTATCCAGCAGAGAAACTCCCACCCCCTCCCTTCTGGGCTCCTTCCGAAGCCACGCCCCCAAAACACGTGAACGCGCATTGCCGACCCCGCAGGAGAACGAGGACAGTGTGACGAACAGAGAGCAGCGGCTCACATCAGGGGTAAGAAAACATCTAACTTTATCATTATGAAAATAAACAACTAACCCGGCTGTTAGTACTCACTATCAAGCTAGCATGTTATTATTGGATAGGTTTAAAAAGACAGAGTTTTAATCAGTAACGAGTTGGCTAGCTAACTGTTAGCAACAGGTAGCTGTGCTAACAGCTGCGGAAACACTGAGCAAAGCTAAAAACAGGCTGATACACATTTTCCCGTTTCCATCAGTTACACTACACAAACATGTATTTCGTGTTAGACTCATAACATGTAGGTTGTTTTGCATGTTAGAGCTTCCATGGTGACAGCATTATTGTCTCTGATGAGGACTGCACCCCAGAGCCAAGCACAAACCGGGACAGGACCGGGGTCGAGGCGAGGCAGAGGAGCGAGGGCTGCCGGGGTCCGAGGAAACAAGAGGCAGGAAAGGGAGGACGAGGTGCAAGCCGAGCAGCACATACCTGCGTCGAGCTTCACACTCCAACAACGGCATATGAACCGGTATATCTATACATATATATTTTAATATTAGTCTGTTATTTCCCAGTGTACTTGTCTCAGTTTCTCTGGTGTTTCCCCCTAAGCCCTTTCACTGTCAAAAATAAAGTGCTTTATAAATGTAATCCATCACTATTGTTATTTTTTATTATTGTTTACTGATTACAACAACTAACTACAGCTCTGCTTCAGCCATCGGCTCATCTGTATTACGTACATTGACCTGGTGTGTAATGTGGACACAGAAGTCCTGTTAGAGAACAACAAACCCCTGTTCAATAAAAATATCTGATCATGTTGATGAATGTTCTGTCTATTTACACTGATCTTTCCCATTTGGGGTTCTAACAACTATATATTCCTTTACAGGCCAGAATCTGAGGACTGTGAACAACATCCAGACTACAGTGTTTCCATGCACCACACAAGGCTGATCTTCCAGATCCAGGACAGAGTAACAGACAGTTCAGTCAGGCAGCATACAGACAGTTTGTAGCGTGGCAGTGTGCAGCACTGTTTCTCTGTTAACATGCGAAAAGGTCTCAACCTAAATGACCATGTTGAACAGTGACAGGTCCAGGATGGGCCTCTCACCGCCCGTCTTCTTCCGGACCAGTAAGTAGGGGGAGTAGAACACCTTATTCCTGAAGCTCCGCCCAGAGGGCAGTGTTCTGAGCCGAGGAGGAGAGCACAGTCTCCACAATCCCAGCGAAGGAGGGAGGGGTGGGGGAGAACTGCAGCCTGTGATCCCAGCAGATCAGGCTGTCCATCCATCTGTGCATCGAGCAGTTTGTTAGCCATTTGGCTAACACACAGCTGGCTCACACAATGTGGGGAAGTGAGAAACAGCAGCTTCTTCAAAATCTCAATAGAAGCTGTCTGTAGAGCGCAAGTATTTGCAGTTTACAAGAAACACAATTCTCCCCAGCGACACTGTCGCCTGCCATGCGTAACGTGTTGGCACACACTTGATGCCGTACATCACACATGTACAGTGCATAACACAGCCTGTCACACACCTCTGAGGAGGGACTGTGTCGGTGATGCCGTGGTCACGCACGAGCCCGCAGCCGGGGGCCATTACGGTCATTACGCTTCCTGTCTGCATGAAGCGTAATGACCGCTTCAAGGGCTCATTTGACACAACCTGGCTTCTGTGAACCAAGTAGGAACCCCTGGACGCACAGAAGGACCGTGCTATTGATGCCGTGATTATGCACGAGCTCACAGCTGGGCACTGCCGGGGATAATGTCAACAGCATCACACACTGCCCGGCAGATTCCTTCGTCAGAAAAATATCTGTACTGGGTGTGTGTATATGCTCTGTCCACACAAAACGAATGTCCGCTGTCGTGGACTCATACAGTTTCTGTGGGGAGGGGGGTGTGAAGGGACCTCTGATTGTGAACAGAATGTACTGCTTGTTGCTTTGAGCTTCAAGCTGCGGGTTAGCCACTTGGCTAATGGCAACCGGACTCACACAGTGTGGGAAATGTGTGCTTGGTGTGGCTGGTTCGACTGAAACAGGCACAGACAGCATTTGTTCAACAACTTCCACAAAAAGGAGAAACAACATTTCACACACAACTTTTTTTCGACCCATAGCTTACCAGTGGTCCGCTCTGACCGACGAGGGTCGGCCAGCAGCAATGAAACCAGTTGTTAAATGTCATTAGTCGCAGCTTGTGGAGCAACGTGGGCACTCCCTGGCTGGCTAATCCAGGCAGACCGCATGTGAGCGTCACGTTAGCTATCCGTTAGTTCACTGTTAGCTTGCCTCGCCACGGCAACCTAGTAGTGTCGAGGCCGGCGTCATCGGAGGTCGGAACGGGGGAAGCTCGGAGCCGCTCGGAGAACCGTGAATGGGAAGAGTGGAGCCATTCAACTCCCGCTCTTCCGTCAACAGCAGACTGAGGGCTTCGTCCAGAGAGCGAGTGGACCGCCGCACCTCCTGAACGGCAAGTTATCCGGCCGGCGCCGCCACTCTTCGAGGGGGAGAAGGGCGCAGAACGGTCAGTGCGAACCGAGAGTGAGCGCTCGACTGCCGTGCTCCGGTCGAGGCACGCCTCGCAGCGGGGGACGGAGATCACCCAGCACAATGTAGCCCGTGTGGCAGACGCCACGGTGTCCCCGCCCCGTTCTGGCCGGCTTGCTGGAAGACATCGTTCTTCTTGTTTTCCGGCTGGAAAGTCTTTTGCTCTTTAGACAAATCTTCTGCTCTTTAGACAGCTCAGTGCTGAAGAAAAATGGGAGCCGATGGCTGGGTCTCACCGTTGTGTATATATACAAGGTGCGGAGGCAGGAGAGGCCCACGCTGCGGGTGGGCGGAGAGTAAAATTGTCAGTGCCATGCAGGCGCGCGGAAGGGGTAAACCCAATAGCAATAGCCTTAGAGGGTGAAGCCTATACGTAATAGAACCCTAAACTGCCCCTCCACGTATGTAACCATGGCAACTGACCTTCCTCTTTGTTTAATTACCTCATATCAAAGGATATTCTCATCTTCACACCCAGATGTGAATTGGTGAGAAATTCCAGAACACCAGAGGAGGACAGCACATATTCCTTTGTAGGAACAAGAATACTGTCTCCATATAACTTGCCTATTACCTTGTTTAATTAAATAATCTTTGTTAAGTTACTTAGCAGGTCTCTCCACTCTATTTGAGTAGTTATATTACTGTGTTGTTGCTATTGAAAGAAGAGTCCATATAAGTTAATTTTGGCGCTCTTTAATTTTCAGCAATGATTCCTGACATTTGCTTAAGTGATGTTTTAACCAATGCTGTATTCCCAACACTTCTTATACTCCCCCTGAAATTATATGATACAGAAATATTATCCTGTGCTACTTAATTCATTTTCCAGCTCAAATTTAATGTTAAATAACCATTTCTTCCCTAGTGAGAGGGTCAGTTGTTTTCTCGTGGGACCAGTGTCCCCCAAGAGGACAAACTAAGTATTACATGCCATCGTCCTGAAATGCCGCTTCTGTTGTATAATTGTATTACTCAGTACTTATTTGTTCGTAATCTGATGCCATGTTCGTATAACTTGCTTATATTCTCTAAGTAGGAATGTGTAACAGCCAATATTATCCCTTTAAGCTTTATTGTAGTTGAGTGAACTTATACTGCTGCCACCGAAGTTCCACCCAGCCACGTGGGCCGTCACGCCAGCAGTAACAAAGGACAATCAAACTGACAACCCGAGCCAAGGGTAGCAGCCTATCCCTGCAAGTTTTTTTCAATAAGCCGACCAAGGGGGAGCCCCAGGATAACCTGCTAATATAAAGCTGTTCCTGGCGTACCATGAAGCCAAGGCCCAAGTGCTGACTAGTCGTGGGGCCGCCGACCAGCAACCCGCCTGGGAGAAACAACAAGCAGCAAGGCTAAAACCCTGCATTCTGTGGTTGAGTTGATGTCCAATAGTCTATTAATCCGTTAGCTTTAATCCTTAATCATTCCAGCCTAAAACTCCTAGACAAATTTAACCAAGTTAGTATCGTATATCCTTCGTTTATTAGTTCTCTTTCTCCCTATGAATCTAATTCTCCCCACAATAGAACAACTCAATTTACATTGAACTCCACAACATTCTCATTGTTTGCATCATGTTTGTTTAGCCATTGTTTATTTCTTTGATGTATATTTAACCTCTTTTATATCCACCTTTTAGTTAGTTAATAAATTTCATAGTAATCACAGGAACTATGTGTGTGTATTGTTTAACTCCAGGTCACTGTAACGAAGGATTTACGCCTTCGAAATGAGATTGACTGATTTTATAGAAATGATTAAGCAATTACTACTAACTGATCACTAGGAATAATTGTGTAATTATTAAACCCATAACGTTACCTAGGGAGTCTGGAGCTCCTAGGCGAACTGAATCTCCGGTGGTGCCCGATAAACAAGGATTTATGAGTTGATATTTCTGAAATATTAATATCCATAATTTGTATTAAAAATCATACGTAGACATGCTACAACTTATAAAAAGGAAGTAGGCCTAACATGCTCCAATACTGCTCACAAGGCTCACTTCTTCTGGTCCACTCATGTTCATGATGTTCATGGATAATCCTTAGCAAAAGTCTTTCCAATCGAATCGTATCAAAGCATTTGTTTTAGCTTATCTGTAATTATGTTACATTATAGTTATGGAGACGTTAATTTAATAAGTTAATAAAGTACAGTTCACATCTCAAATGTTCCTCCAACAGCCTATTTTTTGTGGTCTCACTGTCACACACTGTTGGCCTATGTTTATTATTGTCACAGCTGTGTATTCAGCTATGACAATATGACCACAAGTCTGTTGAGTTGTGATAGAGAGAAATTGAGTGCATCTGTTCACACTGATTTCAATAGCAGATAGCTTATTATAATGTCCACTGGTATCAATCTTAGTACTTTCCTGAAAACATGTTTTAAGTTATTATACATCAAGCGTCCCTTATTTTTCTGCATTGAAGGTGTCACCCCTAGATTGTTTGGCTATGTTCAGGACTTTATTGAGGAAAAGGGTTTACCACAACTCTAAGATGCATCACCCAGAAATTAAAGTTGAAAGCATAGGAATCTATCTGAGATGAATAATAGCTTAGGTATTTAAGCCGAAGCATACTCCTAAACAGCTAAGGGCTCCAATCAAGCACAAAAGCAAATACTGTATGTGAAATCTGAGACTCCATGATAGATGTTTCACATTGCCAAAACATTTATTGAAACTCGAAAGGCAAAATTCATGGTTATTGGATATTGTCATCATACTCACATGCCTTTTCTTTTGATGTCTTTTGATTAGTTTAGCACTTAAATTTGTTATTTTCTGTGACAATGAACATGTTAAATGTAAAGTTGAGGTCAAACCAGAAGCTAACTGGGATGAACATATAAAATCTTAACATCTTAAAATCTGTACATGCTAAATGTCACCTGTCCAGTATAAGCTTTACCCACTGTTCCCTGCACATATCTGAAGAAGGAAGGTATTGAATTAAAAGCCTCAAAATAACTGATGATGGCCTCGCTCAGGTTTCATCACTTTATTAATCTCAATGGTTCTGGTAAGACAGCAATGATTTTATTCACCTTGCTGTGTGAGGATGTATATGACTATTTTCTGAATTACATGATGAAAAAGACATGGGATGGGAAGAATTACAGTTAGGATTATTCTGTTCTGTTAAAATTGATGGATCAGCATGCTAACATTACCAATTGTAGCTGAGCACTGACTTTCAATTGTGGTGTATAACATATGTGCATTTGACCATTACAGTTTAAAATAATACCCAGAGCTGGAGAGAGGCACAGTGAACCCTTAAGGGGAAGTAATGATTGATGGGTGTGCAAAGAGTGAACCCTTCTATGGAATTTGACCTCTGACCCAGTGGTAGGGGGAGTAGAGATTAGTGTGTATGAAGGGACTGTGCCCTTATATGGTCTTTAGCAGATACCTAAACATGTCCTATATAAGCTGTGTTCAATGTACAGAGAGACAGAGTGGCCATCGGGCTGGGTCACTCTCCAAGCTGCTGCAGAGCTTGTAATTGATGCTGAATTCTTTGATGTAATAAACTTTTATAATCAAGAACAGTG
>NC_060162.1:15818490-15820674 GCF_021292245.1 Micropterus dolomieu | reverse complement strand
CCTTCATCTCATCACGCCTGGATTATTGCAACAGCCTTTTCACCTGTTTAACCCAAAAATCTATTGATCGACTCCAGACTGTCCAGAACTCAGCTGCCAGGCTTTTAACCAGAACAAAGAAATATGACCACATTACTCCTATTTTAGCTTCATTACACTGGCTCCCAGTATGTTTTAGAATTGACTTTAAAATTCTATTGATCACTTTTAAAGCTCTTCATGGCCTCTCGCCTTGTTATATTTCTAACCTTTTAGTCCCATACGCACCAGCACGTACCTTGAGATCCTCGGGCAGAGGTCTGTTGTCTGTTCCAGAGTCTCGACTGAAAACTAAAGGGGACAGAGCGTTTGCTGTCAGGGCCCCGAGGCTCTGGAACAGCCTGCCCGAGGAAATCAGGTCAGCTGAGTCAGTGAACTCTTTTAAGTCCCTTCTTAAAACACACTTTTATAGGAGAGCCTTTCCCGATCTTATTTGACTTTATCTTATCCCTTTTATTTTATTCTATTTTACTAATTTTATATTTATCTTAAACATGTATTTTAGTCTTTTCAGTGTTTTCATGCTTTTATCTTGTATTGTTTTTGTATCATTGTCTTTTGGGTATTATTGTCTTTACACTTGTTAAAGCACTTTGTAACTTGTTTTTGAAAAGTGCTCTACAAATAAAGATTATTATTATTATTATTATTACTAATGTTATTATTAACATTGGCAGACTGACACCGGCTGTCAGACTGTTTGTATACAGCCTCAGGGTCAAGTTACACATATCATACAGTATTTTCTATGAGCACCACATCACTGACTTTTTGTCTATTATCCATATTGACTAAACAAGTACACCATTTTCACACAAAATTGACATACCTCCAGCCTCTCTGCCTAGGCCTACTATATGCATATATAAATATATATACATATATACACACACACACACTTTCATTTTCATCACTAACAACAACAGCGGAATGTTCTGGGTGTGTATGTATATAACGTTTGTATATAAATAGCTGTATATTTTGCTTGTGGGGAAAAAAATTGGTGCCAGGACTCATTCACATGTTGGCATGTGTATCACACACATGCATGTTTTCTTATTGCGCAAATAAACCTTTGTCAAAGCAGTTTCATTTGTTATTTAACATTTCTTGTTGCATGTTGCATTTACATTTTAACAAATTCAAAAAGTGATGGAGGACATTCTGACATGTCTCCAGCATCCCCAGTGTCAATGACATGGTTGTCAACCTTTTTTTAATGTCCCGTCCCATCCAGGCTGTGATCGGTCAGTTCAAGAAAAGTGACATTGACGAGCTACTTTATGCACAGAGCTGCATGAAAGGCACCTGAGCTTCTCCCTGCTCTGTCCGCCAACAGAGATTAGCAGGCAGGCGAGAACTGAAATGGGTGAGCGTCACGTAGCGCCAGAACCAGATATGGAGAGGGCAGCGAAAAGTACTGGCAGCTTGGGAGAAGTGCCAGTATGCAAGAAAACATCCTGGTACACCCAAGAGTAAAATGTAGGACTGCCAGTACTGTGTACCCGTGAGTACCGGCCCACTTCAAGCACTGACTGTATAGCCTATTGTTTTACCATATTTTAATACACATTTAATTATTTGTTAAGTTCTGTGTGTGTTGCATGAAGGGAGTACAAACTTTTCTTTTGTTACACAACCTTGTGTTTAGGTATGGGTATCGCTACTCGATCCAACTTTAAGGTCTCCATTCAAACCAGTTCTTCATTCGATACTTCTTGCAACCAGATTGTGGCAAAAAATAACTATTTGTATGATTTTGCTCTCAGCCAAACACGCAAGCAACACACCATAAGAAAGAAAGGGGCGTGCCTTGTGTAAATCAGGCACCTTTGAAAATGTAATTTGTCTTTTTGTAATAAAGATTTAAGGAGGAAAAAAGATTGTGATTATTCTGACACCACTTGAATGCCCCATCAGTCACCACTCACCCCTCCCTTTCCAAGTGCGCAGGAGAAGCTATGGTGGCTGACACACTTTGTTGGCTCTTGTGCTAAATAATATGTGTGCTCCTCCATTTGTCCAAATTTCTCTTTTTTTCTTACTTCTAATTAACCAGTCGACTACTAATACTACTACTAATGTTACTTCTTCTTCTTCTTAGTACTTATTCAACGGAGTGACGAAACGCACTCTGTAGAGAAG
>NC_060162.1:15779506-15818390 GCF_021292245.1 Micropterus dolomieu | reverse complement strand
AGGAAAGCTTGGATTAAATCAAAGATCGTCTCTCCTTAGGAACCGGGGAATTTGTTGATTCATCCTTAAATTCAAGCTGGCGATTAAGAGTATAGTAAAACATTTCTTTGTCATCATTTCTAAAGGGATTTTGTAAGAAAGTATTATGACAAGCATTGATTACATTAGATGAAGGAGTGTCTTGCTGAAAATAAAAACACTGCACAAGTAACTTCTTTTCAGCACTAATATCAACAACAGATAGCAACAACAGTTAACATAACTACTCAAATAGAGGCAAACGTAATCAGGTAACTAAAGATTTAATTAAATTTAATTAAATGCTTTGAGTCTTTTGGAGACTGCAGTCCTTTTACATTGAAAGTTCATTGTCCTGGACAATGTCACACTTAGGTGAGACAAGGAGTATCCCTTTGATGTGGTAATAAAACAAAGAATAAGGTCAGTTTCCACGGAAACGTGTGTGGGGGCCAGTTTTGATAGGCTGTTCAGGGAGATGCCAATGGCTGGCTCGTGTCCCTTTGTCAGTTTAACAGTCAGGCCCCGCGTTATCAGCTTCGGAATCAAAAAGGTGCCAGTTTTATGGTCGGGATAGCACTTAGAGAAAGCAACTTTGACCCCTCCCCATCTTCTCTGGGGAGGAGAAAGGAATTTAGGGTAGCTCCAAATTTATTCAATGTAAAATGCACAAATCCACACCGTTGTTCACTACAATATTATATTGCATTTCTGTCAATAGATCATCCTAAATATTAAACACTGGACTTTTAAGTCTGCTCCGCCTCAGCTGAGCCGCCACACACTGTAAGGACTGGCTGCAGCTGGCTGGACAGCCTTGATGCAGCCTGGCCCAGATGTCACAAGCAGTTAATTTTCCCTGTCGCCAACCCCTGCCTCCCTCCCCTCACTGGGGGAGCGGCGGGGTTATGATCCTCGTGTGGCCCCCCTGGCGACAGCATCTCCCCCTGCCCCCCTCCCCTCTCTGGGGGTGCGGTATGGCGGCAGACCCACGGAAGCGGCCCCCTTCCTCGTGCACGCCCTCCCACCACACACAGGAGTGCGCTCCAACCCTCGTTAACTGTGTGTGGAAAGCTGTCGGGGCAGCCTGCCCCGCAAGATGGTACACGGCTGGCCCTGCTGCGGCAAGCATCGGCTGGTTCCATTTGGTGGCCGCACCTCGCCAGATTAATGCTCGCCACGCAGGGCCGGCAGAGCCGCTCCCTCCTGCCTGGCGACGCATGACAGTGCCCACGATCATTCTTCCCCCCGCTGGGCGCGGGACCCTCCTGACCGGCGGCCCACGGAGACTGCTGTCACCTCCATGGCCGGCGTCCCGGCCCTTTAGGGGCGGGCTCCCCATGGGTGTCCCCCACCTGCGCCGGGATAGAGGAATAAGTTCACTCCTCTCCGGCTCAGATTGCCGCCCTCCAGGTGGAGCTCCAGGAGCTCCTAGAGAAGCAGACAGGGGGGATGAGACCAATCCTGGATCTGTCACTATTCAACAAAGCGATTATGGACAGACCTTTTTGCATATTGGTGGTGAAGCAGTTGCTGGAGTGTGTGCGCCAGGGCTACTGGCTGACCTCCATCGACCTGAAGGATGTGTTTTTTTACGTTCTCGTAATCCCAGCACACAGGAAGCTCCTGTTCAACCGCCTGCTGTTCGGTTACTTTCTGGCTCCACGCACCTTCTCCAAGTGCGTCGAGACGGCCTGCTGCTGCCGGCACAGTCCCGGGACAAGACATTGGTGCAGACGGACAAGCTTGTTGTACACCTGTCTCGCCTGGGTTTCACAGTGAACTGGGAAAAAAAACGCTCCCTTTCCCTCCCAGACGCTCACCTATCTGGGCGTGGTGCTGGATTCCTCCCTCCTGAGAGCGCGGCTCTCCCAGGAGCACATGGACGCTCTGACAGAGCTGCTCCGACATGTGGCACCGCCAAGGGTGGTGAGGGGGCGCTTTCAGTCATGAGGCTGCTGGGCCTGGTCTGTGGATTTAGATCTAGCCTACTGGCGGACCCCCTCTCTCTGACAGTTGGGGTCCCCCTGGGCAGGGCCACGTCCCGTATCTTGGGCGGGACCTGCGTCTCTTAGGTTGTGGGCGGTCTGTGGCAGCCCCACATGCCTCTCCACATAAATGTGTTGGAGCTTCTCACGGTGTGGAAAGTGGTCCGACACTTCACCTCTCTGCTGCGGAACTAGCACGTGCTAGTCTGCACCGACAACAAGGCTGCAGCAGCCTACATAAACTGCCAGGGCTGGGTGTGCTCGGCGCAGCTGCTGAGTGTGGCCAGGCGGCTGCTGTTGTGGGCGCACACTTACCTGCTCTCCATCAGAGCGGAGCACATCCCTGGAGTGTTGAATAGAGGGGCAGACATCATGTCGAGGGGGGGCCCTCAGCCGGACGAGTGCCGCCTTCACCTCGATCTGATAGCCCAGATCTGGCTCAGGTTTGGCGTGGCACAGGTGGATCTGTTTGCCAACCGAGAGAACGCTCAGTGTGCCCTGTGTTTTTCACTGAGCTCACGGGATGACCCCATTTCAACATATAGGTTACCACTGGTAGTAATTCCACTTACAATCCAGTTATGATTTTCAGTTTCATTAAAGTTTGCTATTGCATCGTGTCAACCTTTTTTATTTTCCCCGCCCCATCTAGGCTGTAATTGGTTGGTTCACGATGAGCAACTTTATGCACACGCTTGGGTAAAACAAAATCACTCAATCTTGTCCCCACTCCGTATCTACTGTCGTGTGTGTGTGTGTGTGTGAGCGTACAAAGGGGGTGGGACTAAGGGCTTTGCAGATGTCCAGCTTGCTATTCAGTCTGAATCCATTGCCGCTAGCATAGAGTATTTCAGCGTGATAGAAAACAGCCTGTACTTTAGCTTATTAGGCCAAGGGTTGTTAGTCTACAGCCAACATGTCCCGAGTCAACCCCCCCAGACTGCTAATCTTTCACCAGCTCCAGCTTCAGCACCAGCTCCAGCTCCAGCTCCATAGTCAATCACAGGGGCCTACATTTAGGCCCTCCACAAGGGTGTGCCTCTCACCGCCGTCATGCCTCTCTTCTGTCCAGCTCCACTGAGTCATCGCTGCCCAGTTCCTCGTCCACTCCGCTTCCCAGTTCCAAATCCTCTCTGCTGCCAAACTCTTCGTCCTCATCACTGCACAGCTACTTGTCTTCACCACCGTCCAGTAGGGTTGGGTATCAAAAACTGGATTCAATAAGTAGAATTAGGATTGATAAAATTGAAATGATACCCAACCTTACCATTCAGTGTTGCGTGAGTGTGGCAGCTCAGCGCCCCAGAATTGTACACCATTCGAGACGGAGATGCCTGGTTACTCAGAGAGCAAGCTAGCCAGCAATCCAGTGACTGAATTGCTATTCAGCTCACTAGAGCTTGAGCTTATAAGCACCCTAGACAGTGTTCTACCTTCTGCTCCAGATCACCTTCTGTAAAACCTTCTAGAGGGAGACTTGGATCTTACTTACATTTGACAGGGCACTGCAGGTGAATAGGATAGACAAAATAACTAAAGTATATCACCACAGAACTTCCCCAGTTAATGATTTATTTCAAGAGTCTTTTCCGATGAAATGTTTTGTTTAAAAATGCAGATTAGCTTGTTTTGGTTAATTTCAAAGAAATCTACAGATGCTAACAGACAGGGGGTAGTAGGCATAAAACAAACACCATCTAGATGTGCATTTTGGTATAGTATTTAGTATAGTATAGTAGTATTTACCTGACAAGGACAGTAGCTATGTATTGCTTCAGCTGTCAACTTGATGAATGAACCAAAGTGATACAAGAGTATGTGGAGAGTGGCTGGGGTAAACAAAAAAGGGACTTGAAAAAAATGCAAGAACATGCAAACTCAGAGGCCCACTTAACAAGCATGTTGTGTAGAAACACATATAAAAAGAGTGCTTTACATGCAGCTTTTGAGGTATCAGATGTTCAAGGCAAGCCAAAAGAACCGTGAGAGAAACACAGAAACCTGATTAATTGAGATAACTTTATATCTTGCACAGCAGGGGAAGGCTTTCAGGAGTGATGACAAGTCTGCCACAACCTCGAAACCAGATATTCAAGACTTACAGATGAAACCACGGATGTATCTCATTGCAAGTGCAGGTCTCTCTTGTCCTGCTTTATGTGTATCAAATGGAAGTCAAGGAGCGCTTCCTCCAGGTCTGCAATGTGTCAGAAACAACAGGGGTCTCATTTTTAAAACTGTGCGTAGGAGAGACACCTAAGAGTTGCGTACGTACAAAACACAAGATATATGGCGATTTCCCTATATAAATCACAATCAACTTCAAATGTGGCGCATGTGAGTGAGCGCCTTGTCTCCCCCATATGCCATAGTGAAACGCCCCTCATTAATACTAACACGTATTGACTGCATGAAGATAAGGAAGGTAAATTCTGACAGAAAAGCTAAACAAATAAATTTAATGTGACAATGACCTTCTTTTTTGTGAGGTTGAAGCATGAAAAATGAAGTTGTTTGGTGTGTAAAACGTGCACATACATGCTGTGCTTGTGCACTGGAGGAAAGGGGGCCACGGAGCTTAATCCGCTTAATAAGAGATCTGCAGGAAGGGGCACCCCCCCTGAGTAGTGATGGTGGTGGAGGGGGACACACATATGCAAGACGGGTTGACCCAGGTATATAATTAGGATTCCCTCATTTGAAAAGAGAGTAAACCAAATGCATTCAGGTTGTGTTTAAACATTTATTCAGTCTGCACAAACACTCCACTCACTTAACAAGGCTGCCAATGAGTTAAAAGACATATGACTTGTTTTAGTGACACAAGTGGAACACTGGAAGATTTAGGACCTACTTAATAAATAGTGTTATATGTTTTCCATATCTTGTTTTTAGAAGCAAAGCATTTCTCTAGTTTATGTGCATATGCATGGTAATTTTTGGAAGGAAGAGGAGTGCCAGCAGGCGGATGTCTTATTACTGTGTGCTGCAGCTCAGTGTGTTTTTCCAACAGTGTTTTTGAGGGAATGTCTGACTAGGTATATGGTAGAAATTTACAAAAAAACTAAAACAAAACTATACCGTCTGTACAGTAGGGCTTACAGACAAAATCATAAAAAATAATACAACATTCATCAACAAATTTTTTTTAAAACTAAAACTAAACTAACAATAGATCATCCTGGAAGTTCGACCAGAAATTCAGGGCATGGCATCCAGTCACTTTGTCCCAACAATTGTCTTTTTCTCTTGATCATATGGTTTATTGTGGTTGTTGTGAATTCTTCTTTTTCTGGGGTCTCCTGACACTGCGTTGGTAACATGCCAATGTCAGTTCTTCCCTCTGTGTCCTCCTCTTGTTTCTTCGATGATGATAACAGTTTTTTAAATCTTGAGTGAAAAAGTGAGTGTATCAGTATCAGCAAATGACATCAGTTTGACATCCCTTGGATGACACAACGTGTCCCTTTCAGCTTCGTAGACGTTGTTCGCAGCACCTGGCCATGGTCCTAAAACGCTGGGGATGTTATGTCCGCAGGTCTGGAAGTTGTGGAGTAGTGGTGATGTAGGATCAATAAAAAAACGCTCTAAACTTTAAGGACAATAAACTTCAGCATGGTTAAGCAATGTCTTAATATGTCATCATCCATCCCTGTCAAAGTTGATCTATTTTGAGAAAAAGGGTGTTATAGGACCCCTCATGCCTTATATGCAATTGGTCATTAGTTCATTAGTTTATTAGTTTTGTTAAAAAAAATTAAAAGAAGAGAAAAAACAACCCTGTACAATAAAAACCCCTGAAGTGCATCACAATCTGCTTACAAAATCTCACATCCCTCCATTTGACACATGGTTGAGACTATGAATCAATCCCAGGAGACATCTTAAGGAAAACATGGGGGAGAAGGGAGAAAAGGCAGCTACCTTTGTCAGCAGCATCAGCTTTGCATTTCCCTTTTACACTGGGTTGTTAGAACCTGTATGTGCCTGACCTTTGCATACAGCAACAGAAGGCAGGTAAAACAGGAACGCAGACAATGGGTTAATGATAAGATCTTTGTGATATACCTGGAAAGGAAAAAGACAGGTTAATACAAATTTTTGCTGCCTGTGCCAACACTGTCTACAAAATAAAAATAGAATCAAAGTTACAGCTAGAGAGGTGTGTCTGTAGCCAACATTTTTTCGGAACAGCTGCTACTATTTCCTTACCTGTACTGGAAAAACATTTGGAGTAGTAACCTATTAGTAACTATTTGGGCCCATAGGATTAAAAACATTACATTCAGACACAACAAGATTCAAAAAAATTTGTTGTAATCAGAGAGTTTTAGACAAGCTAGAAAAATCTTGCTTCAAGTCATTAAAATCAAAAAAGTCAAGTCATAGCGTCAGTGAGTTAAAAACCGTGTTTGCCTTTTAAGTAAAATCAGAAAGTATTTATTTTTATTCCAGAACTGTTTTCAGGAGTGGTTATTATTTTAGTAATATCAAGGTTTAGAGTGACTCCTAATACACCATACACCAATTCGCTGCATTACAACTAACAGTATTAATAACTACAAAGTAGTTTGGGGAATCAAGAACTCAGGACCGCTCTACATAGGGAGAGTAGACTGGTTACATATATAACCTTTTTATTTAGATTTTATTCAGATTGAGATATTTAAGTACAGAGAGAGAGGAAAACAGCCATACATAACAAAAAAACAGAAGAATAATGTTGTATACATGGTATAGCTGATACATCCCTTTATTCCTGGAAAAGATCAAGCACTGTGATGACCAGTGTCACCCACTGTTTCCAAAATCTGTAGAGCAGAGGTGAAGATGCTTCCACTGGCCTTCAACATGATTATTGCTTTCATGTTAAGGGAGGCTGGAGTGTTTCCCTTTATAATATTGAGTTCTGTAGTCTGTGCATTTCCTGTATTTCTTACTCTTCTGAGAGGTGTCAAATATCTTATCTCTTTGTCTGTAGAAAAGAAACTGCTCACCAATGTCTCTATGAATATTGACATGATCTGAAAAATTTTTAACAAATCTGAAAATAGTAAAACTCTTTTGTAAAAAACAATCTAATCTGTGAAAAGACCCCAGTTTGACCAGTCTCTGATATCTGTCACTCTGAGGATTCCACTATGCTTTGTCTGCCAATTTATCAACACTGTGGTGAGCTCCCTGCCAAAGCTCTCCACAGGACTGAGGTAAGTCACACTAATGCAGTGAAGGAACACACGTGCACATGCACAAACACATTATTACTTTGTCCTGTTGTGCAAACTCACGTTAATCTCTTTTTTACATCCTGCTCTTCTGCAGAGTGCTGTGGTTGATGCACTGGAGAATGTTTTTCATATTCTATCCTTTGTCTGAAGTAAGTGTGAGACCATAGCTCAAACGTTTGGCAAGGAACTACTAGAGAGTCTCCTGACATCAGCACCAAAGGTCTTATGCATTGCTATCGGCAAGAGTAGGAAGCTGTAGGAAGCACTTTTTTTTGAGTAGTCTGTCTGCACAGCAGCAAATAATGTCACAATATCGCAATATTTTGTTGACTATTTTATTGGTTTGTCTTTCAATTGTCAGAAAAATAAATGCCACTCACAATTTCCCCGGGCCTATGATGATGTCTTCAAAATGCTTGTTTGGCCATTTGATCACACAACTTTCTACAATTAAGTCTTACAAAATCTGATGTCATTATACTCAGTCCCCCAGCTAATAGAAGTCAAATCAAGGCAAACCGAGGTGAACTAGCAACTTGTGCTAAGCACTTGGCCAAAAATATTGGGGTTGTTTTTGACCAGGACTTGTGTTTTTGAAACCCATGTAAAGACTGTTCAGTTATGTTTTTGTTATTTAAGAAATAGAGCCACGGTTAAGTCCATGCTTTTATCTCCTCCCACCTCGACTATTGTAACTCCTTATATACCTGTCTCAGTCAGAAATCAATTCATCGCCTACAATTAGTCCAAAATGCTGCAGCTCACCTTTTACAGTGTACCCACAGAGTCTTAAAAGTATTAAAAAAGAACTTAATATTTCCAAAATAAGGCCTTAAAAGTACTGAATTGAGTTAACAAAGTCTTGAATTTTGTTTACAAAGGGTTTAAAGTTTTTGGGTCCTTTCATAGGATTAAATCAATTTTGTAAAGTCATTTTAACAATCAAATGTATAAAATGTTTTTTTTTGTTTGTAATGCTTTTTTAAACACAGTCTAAGGTGTAATGTTACAATTGACTACTTGCATATAAGCTGACTTCCTGTCAGCTCTGCAGTACATTTAACTTCACAGGTGATCTCCCACAAAAAGATATGTGATGCGATGACAAAGTAAACAGCAGATATCTCCCTTTTACTCAAGTTTGGTCCCTGATTCCCTCAAATACAGCTAGTGCACAAAATAAGACTTTAAAATAATTTAGCAGCAATTATTTTCTTTTAAAGTTGAAAGGCTCCATTACATTTATCTGACACGTTGTACCCAAAGTGATTTACAACTACAGTAAATGTCAGAGGTCGCACACCTCTAGAGCAACTAGGGGTTAAGTGTCTTGCTCAGGGACACATTGGTGGATGTGTCACAGGGGGAATTTAACCCGGCTCTCACACCAAAGGCATGTGTCTTATTTACTGCTCCATCACCACCCCACTCCAGTTATACAAGTCAAGGCTTTGGAATCCTCAACATGAGGAAGGGTGAGTGATCGTCTGAAGTCTGAGAAGTGTCTGTAAAAAGGGAACAGGTGTTTCCTACTAAAGATGTGTGACTCGGGTGAGGTGGACAGGTTGGAGCTGTGTCTCGTTCAGGGCATCTCTTTGAGCTCTCTGAAGCAACGTGAATGTGACCTAATGTTGGACATAATACTGTATATGATATTAATACGTATTAAAATACATAAGTTGACAACATCCTTATGCACAAAAGCAGTGCCACAATTACAAGATGTGGCTAACAGTATATCCTGGTCTAAATGTCTGAAAGTGACAGCAGGGCCCTTTAATAGTGTTGGAGGAAGGACTGGTGGGCTGCTTTGTCCTGCCAGTCCAGCAATAATTTGAAGAGAGAGTGAAGGTAGGTGACTGGCGTCAGCCTTGCTACTATCATCAGTCCTCAAACCCTACACAGGCTCAGATTGGTCTGGGGGAACGGAGTGACTCAGTTTCACTTTTATTTTACTTTACACAGGTACAAACAATGCAGAGCACTGCTCGTACCTGTTGGTTCATTAAACAGAATTAAGCCCAAGATAGGCAGTAAAAGATTTGAAAGCCCCAGAGCTAGAGGAGATACTTTTTTTACTCACAATAATGCTCACCAGGTTTCACACATAAGTAGGCCTACATAACTAATGAGAAATGTTGAGAAAATTTTTCAATGTAATTACCTAACATAATACAATATATTAAATGTCTTCAAATTGCATAGGAAAATAAAAAGTATACTACTCCGCAGGTTTATTTTGGAAGTGTTTTTTACACAGAAGAGGTAACGGTAGATTGTGGAAGCTGAGAGAGTTTTTAACAGTAATAGTGCCAATAAAAGAGTAGTTGGAAGGCAGGTGAAGTTCTCCATGCCCTAAGGCTTTAAATTCACACAAACACAAGTCAGAACCTCTGGAGCGTCTCTGCATGGGGTAGAGTGATCTCTGCTGGTTGAGCTTCCACATAGCAAGTAAAAATAAATGTATAACTAAAATGCAAATTAAATATGGACTAATAATAAGTAGAATATATAATTGCTATCTGAAGCATCATTTCACACTGGTTCACATTATCTTAATCTGAAGTTATCATATGTTAGGCAACATGACCAGATGAACTTAACACCTTTTATGCTCGCTTTGATCTCCTCAACAAAAAACAATTTTAAAGTTTACATCACCTCCAGAGGACTGGCCACTGTCAATATCCACAGCTGATGTGAGAAGAGTCCTGCTTAGAGTGAATATGAAGAAGCTGCTGGGTCTGATAATATCCCTGTCTGTGTACTAAAAACTTGTGCCAACTGGTTCTCGGAGGGTCCAGCAAGCCTGGACCCCTACTTAGGCCCAAAGTACCAATACAACAATTTTAAAGTTCTCCATTACAAATAAAAGTCTTCCATGGCAAATGGTACTTGGTAAGTACAAAAGTGTTTGCAAAATGTAGTCAAAGAAGGAAATGGCAGTAAAAGTACAAGTTTGTCCCATCATCAGATTATTATAACATGGATTTTACAGTTGTAGCTGGTGTAGGTTGAGCTAGTTGGACCTAGTTTACATACAGTTAGTTTGTTTAGTGCTGTGAGGCCCAAGAATTAAGATACACAAATCTGTTTATGTCCAATCTTTTCAGTGAAACATTGTATCATTTTAACAGTTATTGTAATGAAACCATGCAAGAAGTTTGATGGAAAGTTTGGTGGAGAAGTTAACAACTTTCCTACACATGACATATGTATAATATGTAACAGATGTTATATATGACCTCTGTTAAGTGTCAATTAATTGAAAGTGTTTTTTTTAGAAAGAAAAGTAGCACAATCTGCTCCCAAAGGGGATGGAATTGTACTGTGCTGTACATAACTAGGTTGCAAGTAAAGCATAAAAATCAAATACCAAATTAAATGAACAATAAATTCATCTGTATCAATACCCTCATTACCATGGCTCCTGTCAATGGGTGTGATATATTAGGCAGCAAGTGAATATTGTGTTCTCAAAGTTGATGTGTTAGAAGCAGGAAAAACGGGCAAGCATACAGATTTGAGCAACTTTGACAATGGCCAAATAGTGATCGCAGTCCTTAAGGGGTGTTCCCAGTCTGCAGTGGTCAGTACCTATCAAATCTAATCCAAGGAAGTAAAAGAGGTGAAGGCGACAGAGTCATGGGTGGCCAAGGTTCAATGATGCACATGGGGAGCAAAGGCTGGCACATGTGGTCCGATCCAACAGAAGAGCTACTGTAGGTCAAATGGCTGAAAATGTTTATGCCAGTTCTAGTAGAAAATCCCTCATGATGTGTTGCATATAGTTTTGTGTAGCTCCAGACCAGTCAGTGTGCCGATGCTGACCCCTGTCTACTGCTAAAAGCGCCTACAATGGGCATGTGAGTATTAGAACTGGACCATGGAGCAATGGAAGAAGGTGGCCTGGTCTGATGAATCACGTGTGTGTTGTTTACCTGGGGAACACATGGCACTGGGCACCAGGATGCACTAGGGCACCAGGATGCACTATGGGAAGAAGGTAAGCTGGTGGAGGCAGTGTGATGCTTTGGGCAACATTCTGCTGGGAAACCGTGGGTCCTGCCATTCATGTGGATCGGGAGCGGAGCTAGACTCTCAGCACAGTGGGGGCGGAGCTTCCTCACCTGCTACAAAGTCATTTATACCAAGTTAGAAAGTCCACTGAGTCCGTCTTCGTCGTGGCTGCCGAAGTTGATCTCAGTCACTCTAGTCAATGCTTGTGCTCACACCAGGGGCGAGTTCAACGCCTACAAAACGTAGCAAAACGTTTTGAGATTGAACTCGCCCCATAAGTGTATCTGTCCGTTCCTCTCTGGAGAGAGTACACAGCCATTTTCAAAGTAAAATACCCTGTGCAGACCCCCGATCATATATTAACAATAAACACAGTTTAAACTGACTAAAGATCTTATATACAGACTATGATCAGAACGAAAGCGGGTCATATAGAGCTGTGACGAAGGTAGTAGAAGCACAAAAAGGACATATTAAAAACAAGTCATTAACATGGGCAGGCTGAACGCTCTGCTGCTGAAACACTAGGCTTCCAGTGGAAGTTGAGGACAGAACTAAACTGTATATGATGTGCACAGCCGCCTGTGTGAGTCCAGGGTGATATATTGCATCAAACAATGTGTGTGACAAATCCTTGTTCCCATCTAACTCAGACAGCTAAGGGTTGAGAGTTTATAGAGACATGGGGACTTGTTGAAAAGACACAAAAAAGTGGATGTTGCATAATATGGGACCTTTAAGAAGCTATACAGCAATGCATTGCATTTTTTATCTCACTACATATTATATTTTATTATTAGGTCTACTGGCACTCTGAGTGCTCTTCTGATGGAAATAAAAAGGCCAAATGATTAGCCAGACAATGACATCGTCTCATCAAATACAATACAGCTGTAAGACTTGGAGTATTTTAGAATCACTGCAGGAAAAAGTAGGCTTCACATCCTATACAAAGATATATTTACATTAGGCTACTTAAGACAAGACAGACGGTAAACACTTGCATAGCATACTTTTGTCTTTTCAAATATTTGTTCTTCATTGTAGCCTATGTTTTTTCCTCTGTCAGGTGACTGTTAACGTATTGTTGCATGAGAGTATGTGTTGAGACATGTCTTTTTTATTATTATTTTTGCGAAGCTGCAGAATGGATAGAGCGCAAAACAAATTTCCCCTCCAGGACAATTAAGTATATCTTAACTTATTGTATCTGTTCTGTACTTGTTACTTTCTTACAATAATAATAATAATAATGATAAAGAAAGACTAGGGCAGCACTCAGGTTTGACTTTTTAATATATCCACACTCACATGCTCTCCCAACAGAGGGAGTTACAAGCTTTCCAGGCACAGACACTCATGTAGGATTCTAAGAAATGAAAACCAAAGAAACAACACAATTTATTATCACCTCATTAGAAACAAGCAAATTAAATGTTTTAATTTATCCTGGGATTGAAGGTATCAAGGAAGTGTATCCAATACGCCTCCCTTTGGAGAAGGATTCTGTCCCTATTACAATATAACTATTAATTTTCAACATTTCCTTCTCACTGTTAGTTCTTGATTTTGTTTAGAAATCAAGATGCAAATTCAAAAACTTAACATTTTAAAAGTTTTTTTATTTTCAATACTGAAAAAAATTGGGGCTGTCTAGGTTTTAAAATATGTCTGAACTGTTTTAGTTATCTTATGCTGTTGGTGTTGTCGCAGAAGAGAAAAGAGCTGCTGGACATTGCGAAGAACAACTTTGACCGCCATCCAGGATGCATTGTGGGGCAGATGTTGTAGGACAGGACTGAAGTTTAGTCAGCTACACCACTAGGTGGTGCTGTGACATAAACGTTGTTGCCAGGGCAGTTTAGGACGGTGAAGAAGAAACACTGTTGTTCGTTGTAACGCCGAATAGCTGTAATGGTTGTATAGCTGCTCAGTCCTACCGCCAGAAGAAAAATAAAGCTACTCCATGTGCATACGTAAGTCTCCTGTGAGTTACTACATAAATGGCGACGAGGATAAAGTTGCAGTGGCGGCCTCGAGGGACGAAGCGTGAGCAGTAGGATCACCCGTGGATCACCATTTTTTTGAAGCTAATGAAATCACGGAAGCCGGTTGGCAGAAAGCAATTTTGCTCAGTGCAGTGGGCAGTCAGACTTACAGTCTTATGAGGAACCTCGTTAGCCCCGCGAAGCCGGGTGACAAGACATTTGATGAGCTTGTTCAGTTATTGAAGAACCATTTTAATCCCAAACCCAGTGAAATTGTGCAGCGCTTCAAGTTCAATTCGAGGAACAGAAAGCTGGGAGAAACGGTCATGGAATATGTCGCGGTGCTGAGGAAGTTGGCACAGGATTGCAACTACGGAGACAAGTTGTCAGAAATGCTCCGCGACAGATTGGTTTGTGGGATTGGAGATGACCGTATCCAGCAGAGGTTGTTGTCAGAACCGGATTTGACTTTTGACAAGGCATTGAAGCTGGCCCAGGCTATTGTGACAGCCAGCAAGGATGTGAAAGACTTACAGTCACCAGAGCCAGCATCCTCACATGCGAGGGCACCTCAAGCTGTGGACAAGATGACTGCAAGGCAAGGCCCAGTAAGCAGCGGCAACAGCAAAAGGCTTGCTACCGGTGTGGAAGTGAACAGCACAGGCCGGTGGACTGTCGGTACGTTAAAGAAACCTGTCACAAGTGTGGTAAGACTGGCCATATACAGAGAGTGTGCAGATCCAAGGGCTCAGCGAGTGGCTCAAATACTAAAGGCAACGGAGGACAACAATCAAGTAAGCATGTGAAAACTCAGGGAGCGAATTATGTGAGCCATGGTGAGGAGGGACAAGATGACACCGACACGGATGAAGTCATGTTCACACTGTACAAGGTGGAGGAGATAGATATACAGGCCGAAGAGCCTTTCATAGAGACACTGACAGTGGATGAGACTGAAATGCAGTTTGAAAGAGACTCGGGTTGTGGTGTAACAGTAATGAACCACTCCGTGTTCAAACAATTAAGGCAGGAAGAGGAACCAGCCCTACAACCCTGCAGAGTGAGACTCCGAACATACACAGGACAGAGAGTAAAAGTCTTGGGAGCAGCGATGGTCAAAGTGCAACACAAAAACTCTGAAAAGATGCTACCTGTGGTAGTAGTGGAAGGAACAGGCCCTAGTCTGGTTGGCAGGAGGTTAGGCTTAGAGTGGAAACCGGAACCCCAAATCAACCAATTAAGGGAAGAGACCTTGGAGGAGGTACTTGGGGAGTATGTGGAGGTCTTTAAGGAAGAGCTGGGGAAATTCAAAGGGCCGCCAGCAAAAATATATATGCCCGCCCCAAGTTTTTTAAGGCCAGACCTGTTCCATATGCCATGAGAGGAAGGGTGGAGGCTGAACTGGACCGTCTCATAGCCCAGGACTTAATCGAACCAGTGAAATATGCTGAGTGGGCAGCACCTGTGGTTCCGGTGCTCAAACCACATGGCACAGCAAGGCTGTGTGGAGACTACAAACTGACATTAAATCAGGTATCAAAACTAGAGCAGTATCCAATTCCCAGAATTGAGGACCTGTTTGCCAGGCTGTCAGGTGGACAGAAATTCACTAAACTAGATCTGAGTCACGCATACCACCAAATCCCATTGGATGAGGAAGCAAAAAGGTATTTGACCATTAACACACACAAGGGCTTGTTTACATACAAAGTGTTACCTTTTGGAGTGTCATCTAGCCCAGCTATTTTTCAGCGAACCACGGAGGGACTGCTGCAGGGCATTCCTGGGGTGGCCATTTTCTTGGTTGACATCTTGCTGACAGGAAAAGATGACCAAGAGCACCTGCAGACTCTTTCCACAGTGCTAAAGCGGCTACAGGATGCCGGTCTCAGGCTCAAGAGGACCAAGTGCTCGTTCATGGTTGAGGAAGTGATGTTCCTGGGACACAAAGTGGATGCAACAGGACTGCACCCAGTCAATGAGAAGGTACAAGCAATTCAAGAGGCACCCACACCTTCAAATGTGACAGAGTTAAAGGCATACTTAGGGCTTTTGAACTATTACAACAAGTTCCTGAAAAATCTGTCAACGGTACTGGCTCCACTGCACAAACTACTGAAGAAAGAGACAAAGTGGCAGTGGGGAGAGGCACAGCAGGCATCATTTGAAAAGTCAAAAGAAATGATGCAGTCAGCTGAGGTACTGGTGCATTATGACCCAGAGAAGGACATTGTGTTGTCATGTGATGCTTCACCCTATGGAATAGGAGCCGTGCTGTCACATCGCATGTCGGATGGAACTGAAAGACCCATTGGATTTACATCACGGACCCTCAATGCTGCAGAGAAGAACTACTCTCAACTGGATAAAGAAGGGCTGGCAGTGTTGTTTGGAATAAAACGCTTCCACAAGTACATTTATGGACGGAAGTTCACTATAGTGACAGATCACAAACCATTGTTGTCACTTTTTAGTGAGATGAAGGCAGTACCACAAATGGCATCACCCAGGATCCAACGATGGGCTGTAACCTTGAGAGCTTATGAATATACAATCGTGTACAAAGAAGGGAAGTACCACAACAATGCTGATGCCTTGAGCCGCTTGCCGTTACCAGAGAAACCTGTCCTGGAGAGGACAGAAGAGAGGGTTCTCATGCTGGAGAGCGCCGACATTACACTGGTAACTGCTGAGCAAGTGAAGACATGGACAGACAAGGATCCAGTACTCTCACGAGTGCGGGAAATAGTGCACAGAGGCTGGACATCAGAACTGAAGGGGACAGAATTTGCCCCCTATGCAGTGAGGAAGCATGAACTTAGTATTCAAAATGGGTGTGTGCTTTGGGGGGCGAGAGTCATTATGCCAAAGCCAGGCCAAGAAAATGTGCTTAAGCAGCTCCACCAAGGTCACCCAGGAGTATCCAGAATGAAAGCGTTGGCCAGGAGTTACGTATGGTGGCCAAAGCTGGACAAAGAAGTGGAGGATACTGTCCTGATAAGTGTTGTGAAACCTGTCAAGAGCACAAAAATGCTCCTGCACCTGCTCCATTACACCCCTGGGACTGGCCTGACAAGCCATGGAGTCGTCTCCATGTAGATTATGCTGGACCATTTATGGGGAAGATGTTCTTTGTGCTGATTGATGCTCATTCAAAATGGATGGATGTGTATCCAGTAAACTCTGCTACTTCAGCCACCACCATCGAGTGTTTACGTACCAGTTTCAGTAACCATGGACTGCCTGAGTTGTTGGTGTCTGATAATGGCACATGTTTTGTCAGCACAGAGTTTAAAGACTTTCTGAGTAAAAATGGTATTCGTCATGTGACCTCTGCACCTTACCATGCCTCCAGTAATGGATTAGCAGAGAGAGGGGTCCAGACATTTAAAAGAATGATGAAAAAGTGCCCAGAAGGCACACTAACAGCCAAGGTAGCCAGAGTGTTGTTTAGTTACAGAGTAACTCCTCACACTACAACAGGCCTGTCACCCGCAGAGCTGCTGCAGGGAAGGAAACTACGTTGCACACTGGACTTAATTCACCCAGACCTCAGCCTCAAGGTACAAGGAAAACAAGAAAGACAAATAAGAGATCATGACAGGAAGGCAAGGGGACGCTGGTTCAAACCAGGTGACTCAGTACTGACCCAAAACTTCAGTCTTGGACCCAAGTGGATTCCAGGAATCATAGAGTCAGTGACAGGTCCCGTATCCTACAAAGTGCTGTTAGGTGATGGGAGAGTCGCCCGGAGACATGTGGACCAGATTCATACCCAGCATCAGAGACTAGAGCTAAGCAGTGCGGGACATCAAGCAGAGTCAACTAAGCAAAGCTCAGCTGCCATCCTGGAAGAGACATGGCTGGATGTGGGAGAGACTGTGCTTGTCAGTGAGAAGTCGGAGAAGCCAGCAGCTACAGAAGCTGCAGGACAATCAGAGACAGACAAAGGGACCGTGGCACTGGAAAGTCCAGTGATGAGACAGTCAAAAAGGGAAACCAAGTTGCCTGGTTACCTTAAGGATTTTCAGTTAACTAAGTAGGGACTTAATAATGGGGGCACTTGAAAAAAAAACAAAAAAAACAAACAAACAAACAAAACCAACGAAGTAAATAAGCAGGTGTAAGTTGAACCGAATGTATTAGGAAAGAGGGGTTATCTTGTTCCTGTTTCCCCTGTGGGATGCATGGCATTTGCTTAAGGGGGGAGGAATGTTGTAGGACAGGACTGAAGTTTAGTCAGCTACACCACTAGGTGGTGCTGTGACATAAACGTTGTTGCCAGGGCAGTTTAGGACGGTGAAGAAGAAACACTGTTGTTCGTTGTAACGCCGAATAGCTGTAATGGTTGTATAGCTGCTCAGTCCTACCGCCAGAAGAAAAATAAAGCTACTCCATGTGCATACGGAAGTCTCCTGTGAGTTACTACACAGAGATGCTAACAAGTCTCTGAGCTAGAGTCCAAGTCAAGTCTCAAGTCTCTCGTGGTTATAATGAATGTTGTATCATAGCTGCATAGCTATAAGGAATTCTGTAACTGTAACTTGTTTTTCGCTTACAGAGCACAACCATGTAATGTGCACTGCATCTACAACTACATTTATCAACTACCACTACTTTGGCAAGCAAACAAAATGCTCATTCATCTTCCTAGTCGGAGTTAACCTCCGGTAGGTCGTAGCTAGACCAAGAAGCAAGCTAGGTAACGCAGGAAGGGAAATAACAGCAAGCTCATTGGACGTTTCCGATAAATGAACATTGTTCGCTAGACCCGTATCTCAAGTCCGAGTTCTTTTGATGACTTTGGTCAGGCTGCACCATGAAATCAGTTCTGGTAATTTATTTAATTGGTTTAAATGTCATGTGCAGATGATATGATGTTATATGTGCTAATGTTCTGCTTCTACTGACTCTCTACAGGATGAAGGCATGGAACAGTACTTCCCCTTCCTGAGACTGACTCGGTGCAGTTACAGAGAAACCCAGCTTAGTAACCTCTGGGCAGGGGCTGTCTTTATCCCATGGCGTAATCTAAATATTTTATAGAATGGCGTTTTGACTGTTGTGGGACCCAACAGTTTGACCAACAAAGAAGGAAAAACTGAATAATGTGTGCCACATGTTTTTTTTCCAAGTTGAAACCAAGTTGAAATTTCTGACTTCTGACCTCAAAGCATTCCAGGTGCATGGCAATGCATAAAGCCGAGAGTAAACGAAAAACCTAGCTGACCATGACAAACATGACCATGATTTTTATTCTTTCTCATGTGTAGCCCTACACACAATTGATCCCGCAGCAGGTACGCGGGAAAACATTTTCACTTAGGGATGCTGCACAGTAGAAATGCACGCATGACACAACTGTGTGTGGGCACGCACTTACACACTTTCCTTCAACACAGAGTGGTTTCAGGCATGGTCATATCCTAAAGCTCCATTAGTGTGTCTAAGCTAAAAGATGAATTCTGTTTAGTCTGCAGAGTTTTGTCTGTCTATCCTGTCAAGTTTATAACTACAGTTAAAGCCGTTAAAGAAAACACTCATACATCAACACAATAAAGAAATCACCTAGAAAGTTAAAAGGACCGGTAGAGGTGGGATACAACTGAGAAAATAATTTGTTGTGTTGGGGGCCGGTGGATGATTTGTGAGTTCATGATTATTGAGATATCGTAAGAGCCGATCCGCGCATCACACCAATGTAGCTCCTATAGTAATCTTGACAAAACAGTGCAAACAGTGACTGATGTCAAATTATTAGGCTGTAATATCAATCAGAGCATCCTCTGAATTCAGCACTAACCTGCTGTATTTTATGTTGTCATAAAGTAACAATAGTGCCCGTTATGTAGTCTGCGCATGTAATATGCACACTGTGTTCATCCCTGTCAACAGAGGGAGCTGCAGCACCCTCTGCACCCACCTTCCCGTGCGCTTGTCCCTCAGTAGTGCCCTTGGTGTTAATTCAAAAGATGACATAAACATTTACACATTCAGCTGACGCTTTTATCCAAAGCGACTTACAATTGCTATATATGTTAGAGGCCGCACATCTCTGGAGCAACTAGGGGTTAAGTGTCTTGCTCAGGGACACAATGGTAGATGTGTCACAGTGGGGGATTGAACCCAGGTCTCTCACACCAAAGGGAGGCATCTTATCCGTGCACCATCACCAACCTTTAAATATACGTTGGTGGTAGTTGGTAATCCTCAAAAGTCAGTAAATGTTTAGCCTATACTTCCTAATGTTTTCACCAAGCGGGAAACTCTGGGGCTGCGGTTGAAAAGTCACAAAATTCTCCTTTCCTAATCTACTTTCCTAATCTCCTTTCCTTGACCTCGATGGAAAACGTCATGAGGTCAAGATGTGAAGGAGAATCCATAAGGACTTAGGAAAAGAGGACCGCGGGGCTCAGAGAATCCGACTGCTCTTTTCTATGCGACGTAATTATGCCGTGAGGCAGCTGTAGGGTTAACCGGTCGACATGCATATAATCAATAACATAGGTTCAGGCACACACTCGGTGGTGGTTGTGGTAAGGGTAATTGGCTTCGGGGGGCTGTAGAGAGTAACATAGCTAGCTAGCCAGTCTCTCAAAGTAAACAAGGGTCCTGGAATTGGAGTTCCGGTCCTAGGATTGCGGTCCTGAAACTGCAGCCTCCAGTACTGCAGCTACATGCTACTCACATTTTAACAAAACGCTCATCATGGGAATTCTGAGGGAGGGGCGTAGGCTGCATGTGCTCAGCGGTTTATTTACAGCGTCACTGGAAGCCTCTCCGAAGCATTTCAGCAGCGCAGCGTGTAGCCTGCCCCACATTAATGACTTGTTTTAAATTGTCCTTCTTGTGCTTCTCCTACATTCTTCGAAGCTCTCTGTGGATCGCTTTCGTTTCTCGTCTTGATGGGTGCATCTAGCATCTACCACAAGGAGCATTTCAGAATAAAAGTGTTTTACCTGCCGGACTTAGCCGACATGTTTAGATTTTGTTGATTTGGTGATTAGTGCTTGCTTTTTGTGCTTCTACTATGATTACGTAGGCTACGTAGTAAAAATGTTTTTTGTCTGATTTAACTGTATTTATTGTTGATATACGATCGGAAGTCTGTAACGGGTATTTTATTTTGAAAATTGACTTCCAGCCCGGTTCATCTGCTCTGTGCTGCTTGACGCTGGGACGCTTCCTGGACGCACTCAGTCTATGGACGCACTACAGCGCTTCTGGTGTGAGCACAAAAATTTAGTATAATGGCTGCTCCGGCAGCAGCAAAGCAGACAGACTCTGTGGACTTTCGGAGTGAGTTTGGGGTCATGTAAACTTGGTTAATATGTCTTTGTAGCAGGTGGGCCCACGATGAAGCTCCGCCCCCACTGTGCTGACAGTCTAGCTCCGCCCCCGCACCTACTGTAGATGTTATCCAGCTTGATCTTTGTTTTTATGAAGGCGAGGGTGTCAGCATCTGTGACTGAAGTAAAATTAATTTGCTAAAGGCTGCAGTACATAACATGAGGCTACATGCTGCAACATTATCCTCACTTTGATAATGTTACAAGACTAGTAACAGCTCGCATGGGTCTCAGTTATTGTTGACAGTTTAAGATATATGCATATTAGCAAGTTATGGCATAAGAGAGAAAAGGCATAAAAGCTGATGGTAACTTACATGGTGATCAACTTCCTTTATCCGTCATGGTTGGTGATTTTTTTTTTTTTATTGTAGAAAACACTTAATGGCTTATTTCAACAACCCAAAACATAAAATGGTGTTAGATGATGATGATATTAAGCGTTGGATGGCAATCAACTTTCTCCAACTAAATGAAAACAAGACAGAAGTAATATTATTTGGTTCCCCTAACTCAATTGAGGAATTATCAAAAAATCTGGGCTCCCTGTCCGTTAATGTACAACCCTTTGCTAGGAACTTAGGGGTTATCTTTGATTCCGCATTAAAATTCGACAAACATATAAACTCTGTTGTTAAAGGTAGCTTTTTTCATTTAAGGACCACAGCAAAATTTAAATCCATTCTCTCTGTAAAGGACCTTGAAACTGTCTTGCATGCTCTTATATCATCTCGAATTGATTACTGCAATTCCTCTGGCATCTGTCACTCATCTCTATCACGCTTGCAGCTTGTTCAAAATGCAGCGGCTAGATTGTTAACTGGTACAAGGAAGAGGGACCATATATCCCCAATATTGGCTGCTCTTCACTGGTTACCAGTCAAATATAGAATCAATTTTAAGGTGCTGTTAATTGTTTTTAAGGCATTACATGGACTAGCCCCATCTTATATTTCAGAACTCCTAATGTTTCATCACTTCTCCAGACCCTTCAGATCATCAAACCAATCCCTCCTAGCCATCCCACAGTCTCGTATGAAAACAAAGGGTGACCGTGCCTTTTCAGTGGTGGCCCCGAGACTGTGGAATAGTTTACCCCTAAATATTAGATCATCCCCCACTATCCACACTTTTAAGTCTCGACTTAAAACACGTTTTTATTCTTTGGCGTTTGAGTCTGTTTAGGGGCACCTGCGCTTGTGTCTGTATTTGTATCTAACTGTTGTTTTTATATCTTATTGTTGTATGTTGTTGATTGTTGTTTGGCCTGTTTTAATTTATCTGGTTTGATGTCTTTTGTATAACTTGTCCAGCACTTTGGTCAACTCTGGTTGTTTTTAAATGTGCTTTATAAATAAACTTGACTTGACTTGACTAGATTACAAAAAAGCCAAAAGAAAACAAACCAAAAGAAAGAAGGTAGTCTGTTTCCATTAGAAATGATAAAATGAGCCTACTACTGAAATGATTTATTACCCCAGTAAACACTTTCCAAATGACTTTATGATCTCAATTGTTAGTTTCATGTTCATGAAGTTCTTCAATACAGCACGATATTCATTTTGTTAATGATGGTCTTGTTTATGGGAAAATAAAGCAGCGTTTGCTTCGGGTGGGACTAATTTAACCAGCACCATTGAAAAAGCTTATTAGGAGTTGGCTGTTCATTTTTACCAGTAAGTATGTTTTGTTTTAAGGCAGTTTTTAGCTAGCCAAAATTAGCATGCCAGTTAAAATCAGTTAACGTGAATTACAGATGCACATAGCTAACCAAGCTATAGGTAGCGTCTCGACCAAATATCATCACGTCCAGTGCCTGGTTGCAAAAAAATCAACATGGTGGTGGCCAAAATGCCAAACTCAGGTTTTTCATCTATGTATGTAGCCCGTGGAATAGATGCCACACAGGACACAATTACTTCAGGGGTTCCTGTAGCTCCAGGTTTATTCCTGACCACATGTACAGGTCAATTTACAGAGTGGTATGCTACTGGGTCGTTCCTGTAACAGCTCAAATACTGGATTTTGTAACAGTCTCTAACACCCAAATGTTAGGGAAGGAAGAGGCAAAATAAAAAATAAAATGCCGAGAAATACAATAAAAAAACACAATACAAAATACGGCAGTGGGCTATGACCATCGACAGAAAACATAAAATAAATCATGTTAACAACCATAAACCCACTTATATCAACATCAGTGTATAAAATGTACAACTGTAAATGACACTTACACTTCACCAAGTTCCACCAAACCCACGTGGAACTTCCCGGAGATCGCACAACTCAACGTACTTTCAACGTCAATTACCTTCAAACAGAGTTACACTTTATGTAAAACCTGCAACAGTTTCCGAGTACCAAAATACAATATCAGGGTCTGACTAAATGCATGTTAGCATTACCATGAAATTTAGTACACAATGGTCGACGATTGGCGCCCAAAATCCCAGCATACAATTCCAGTAGTGCCTAAATCAAACTGTCTAGTTAAAATATTGACAGGTGAGTTACCTTTTATACACTTGTACATGAATATTTTACAAGACATGCATGCATTTACCTACTATTCTACACAACGAAGTCTCCGCACCAATCCCTTGTACGTCCATCGCACGTTAACAGGAAAAAAGACCATGATGCACTTGACGGAACAACAACAATACTACTCAATGCTGCCGCCTTGTGACCAAAGTCTGCCATCACATGTACGACTGTGGAAATCCACTTACAATCTACTTCACACTTACTTTACATTGAACAATGTTACTCTCAAACAAAACAACAAAGAACACATGTATTCACATTTACACAACTTTTAGAACTATATTAATATAAAGGGGGAAAATCACCTATGACTAGACTTACCACCCGGCTACATGTATATATATTATTTTAATTAAATACAGTAAAATATACTTTTTGTTACCTTTTAATTTATGGTTTACCATTTACAATGTGTGCTTCCATTGGAGCCGCCATTGCTGTGTGACATCATTCAACTGCTTCTTGTGAAGTTGGTGTACATATTTTGTCTCCGAGTTCACATGTAGGAACTTTGACTTCAAGTGGTGTTTGGAGTTTCCATGGAACGCAGCATGTCTCTGTGCTCCAGGATGCTTCCCACTTAAATGACTGTGAGCTGCAGTTTATCGGAGGTACTGAAGTGAACATTTGTGTAGATTTGTAGTGAGATTTATCCCTGATCACAAGTGTTTTCAGCTAGTGATATTTATCATTTTATCTATATTTTTTTTCCTGATTTCAGTGTCTTTTTTGCACAATCAGAGCTCATGCCATAATGCTCTGTATTTTTGTCCTGTTCATACTGCCATTAGACACTAAATAAGCCAAATGTGACAGCAGTTAATTAAATGTTGGAAAGTCTTCTCTCTTTTTTGTCTTTAAATTTATTGAATGCAGAAATACAACAGATATGAAAGTTACAGTAAAACAAACCTCACAGACAGAACACAACACACATCATTTTCAAGGCTAGCTTCAATCTCATCAGTGCATATAATATTCACAATAATTAGTAAATCCCACAATCAAAATTGGC
Source organism: Micropterus dolomieu (assembly GCF_021292245.1). Classification (NCBI taxonomy): domain Eukaryota; kingdom Metazoa; phylum Chordata; class Actinopteri; order Centrarchiformes; family Centrarchidae; genus Micropterus; species Micropterus dolomieu. The sequence goes on along the minus strand of NC_060162.1, from coordinate 15,794,237 downwards.
TACTGACAAATCCAATAGACTGCACGCTGTAACAGAGTTTAACAAATGTACTGAAGTAATATTTAATGTTGTAAATGTGTTAATTTTTCATAATGTGTACAGTTGGATGGTGTGCCCAAGTCTGCTCAAAGTTATTTATGAATAAAAGATATTATAGGCTATAACCCGATTAATGGAAACAGATCATAAAGCAGACAGATGGTCCTGTCGCTGGCCTCCAGCCACACTTTGTCTCCTGTCTCCAACCACTACTGTGTCCCCTTATGACAAGGGGTGACCTCCCTTGAAACTGCCCAGCACCAGCTTGTTGTTAGTCCACACTACTGCACCGATGAAGGATTGCAGAGGAAGCTAAACTGATAGAGACCGGGAATGGCACATGTAAACTTGGTGCTGTAATGGTTCTGTTCATTGTAGGTGACATGACAGAATGAATTCTGATTCTTGCCCAGGTGGATAGAGAAGGCAGATTGTGGCTATGAGGCTTTGATGTTGAGTGGTGGCAGTCCAGGAGGCCATCTTGGGCTAGGGGCTTCTACTAGATCTGCAGAGAACCAAAAGTATAGATTACTTCAAAATCTTTGAGATACTTTTATACTTTTTCTAATACTTTTTCTTATTTTAATCAGCTTGTTTCAAGAAGTTTCTAAAACCAGCTCTTTCAAACACATTAATGCATCAGTAACAATAACCCTATAAATATATGTGATGAAAGACAGGGGCCACTGGCATAGTGACTGTACTTTAAGTACATTTTACTGATAAAACTTTAGCAACTTAGATCAACTTAATTATTATTGCCTCTTGTTTTTTATATCTCGTCTTAATGCCTTCTTAAACACTTGAGTTGCCTGTTGTTGAAAGTTGATAAACAAATACACTTGGTTTGCTTTATGATGTTGACAAAGTATTTTAAAAGACAAAAGGTTAAAAGTGTTGCTTTCATTTTTGTTAAAGCTCCCGTGTAAAAAAAACTAAAAATCTAAGCTGAACAGCACTGATTAAGCCTTTGTTGTTTGTGGATTTAAAAAAGTAGGCATGCAAAATCCTGCTGTTTGCTGTTTTTTTCTATACTTACAAATGTATTATGCTGAAAGTTCTTTGTTACCTTTTTAAAGAATGCATTCAGAATAAAGTATTATTATAATCACATTCTTTCTAAAATTTATGTCTGACTTGATATGGTGTGGTATGTGTTAAAATATGCAAATTAATTTAGCATTTTGAAGCTAATTAGAAGAATTATTCCACAATATATTCAATGTTCAAAAGGCTGAAGAGACAGATCATATGCACTTTGAGAAGATGTAGCTTTATTGTGACTACCGTACCACTTGCACTTGTACTTAAAACCAACCTCTCTTCTACTTACTTAACAGTTTTCATTCAGACCTGCAAGATCAAACACATATGAAGAACGATTAGAGACAGATTCTTTTTAGAATGAAAAATACAGTGGGTGACAAATGGTGAATTTGGTGCTGTTTCACCTGAGTTGTTTGTGCAGGGTCACTCCCTCCAAGCTGACAGGTTCAGGCTTCGGATGTTGTTGCAGAAGACGAGCGGGTTTCTGTTTGAGACAATGTTGAAAGGATCCCTGGGGACAGACGTGATACCGGTGTTGTCACAGATGATCCTGGATAAGGTGGCAGTTGACAGAGCAGCTCTCTGACTTGGGGTGAAGACGCCCGGGTTCTCGTACCACAGCCTGATCATTTCAAACAAGAGGAGCAGGGCAATGATCAGCATCAACATGTTCTGTATTTGAAATGCATGTATTTTTGAGATTGTTTTATCAGTATTACATTAATAATATAACTGACTTTGTCACACAAAAAATAAATACATTTGTGTTAGTTGCACTGAACTTTACTTTTAACTATAATTTATGATCTGTCAAGAGGGGAAGGCAGCAACCAGCTATGGCCTCTGCGCAGTAAACAAATGCTACTGCAGACCACAACCCAGCTAAATAAAAGCATATTTACACCATTTCAGAGTGTATTGCAGAAGGCCACAGTTGTAGCTGCTTGCAAACATTTAGATATTTAGCTGAAGTAATGCAGGATGTTATCATGTGTAATAATCACTACACACTAATACTACTAATACTAAGTGATACAACAAAGACTCATTTTGAAACAATGTAAATTCACTTGATCACTGGTTTCCTGGTTGGTTACATGAAGAATATAGCAGCTACTGTACTATAAAGTCTCCATGTGTGTCTAAATCTAAAATATAAAAAATGCATTCAAATGAAGAATGGAATTTAGGTGCATCAGTTTATCTATTCAAAACACAAACATGTTTTTAGTATAATGTTTATAAGCATGCAAATTGTGCAATTTAAATCCATTGTGTGTAGAATTTACACTGCCCCCCCAATTCTCCTGCAGATAATTCTCCCATTGATTCAAACATCTGAGATGACTGCACCTATTTTCATAAAGGTTTTCTAAAAAACAAAAACAAATCATGCCTTCAAAATCCTACACATACATTACTAAACATACACATTGCGTTCACATACTGACCTGTCACCCAGGCGGATCCTCTGGAACTGTCCTGCAATGAGGCAGGCAAACAGAGGCCCCACACGGCCGCCGGGGACTAACGGCTCTGCCACGCCTCCCAGCCAGATGTCGATGTTGTCGGGCGTACCGTAGAGCTGCAGCAGCCTGCGGGCCAGGTCGTTGTTGTTCAACACCTGTGCGAGCTCTTCCTGGTTCTTGGGCTGAGACAGGCCGCAGAACCTGCGCCAGGCGTTATAGCCTAGATGAGTAAACAACAAGAAAGCATGAGGAAAATTAAGAAAGAGATGAAACATCAGAAGGAAAATTTAAAAGGATGAAAATCAGATTGAGGAGTGTACCAGGCAGGCCGTGGTCACGTGACCTCTGCATGTTGAGAGAGCCCAGGTCCAAAGCCAGATGTTGCACAAACATGAACAACTTCTCCCTCAGAGCATCCACCAACATGTGATCCTGAACGTTGAGTTTAGCGGGACGGTTGATCAAACCCCGGATCAGAGGGTCAATGCCACCTGGAGAGGTAAAATAAAAATTAGGGTGACAGTTTAAGACAGAGTGACTGTGAAGCTCCTATATTTCTCTCTCTACAGCTCACCCTCATAGACAACTCTCCAGGGTGTGAAGAAGGCCTTGAACAAAGGGACATTGGGGAACTGAGAGTTCTCTCTGTTGTTTGCATCCAGGCGGGGAATGAATGGCTGGATGGCCAAGTGTGCGAAGCGGTAAGCTGCTGTTGCAAAGACGTTGGCGATGCTGGGGTCGATGTTAGGATTGTAGCCTGGGTAACGGCCAAGCTGGGTACGCATCACGTCGGGACCCAAAATATGTGCCAGATAGTCCCTAAACACAAACACCTGAGAGAGACAGGGAGATTTACATTCAGTAAATTGGCACCTGCTTTAGAGATGTAAACACAGAATTATGAACACTGGCTCTCAGGTTTAGCTACCTGTGTGTAAGCACCCATGATCTTGCGGGCCTCTTGGTAGAGGGTCTCGCCGTCCCACTGAGGGTTTAGTTTCTTCAGTTGACGAGCCAGGCGGTTATGCTCACGCACAAACAGCGTGTGCAAGGATGTCAGAGCGGTGTTCTCATCCACACGTCCATCACCTTACAGGCAGAAATGCACATACACACACACACACACACACACACACACACACACACATCAAATAGTTAATCATGATCTTTTCCCCAAACTTAACCAAGCAGTTTTGGTACCTGAACCTAACCACATTGCAACGTTTCACAATGTTAATCACGAAAGTCTAACTGGATGTCACATATTTGTTATTAACTTCACCAGACATTGCATATTTATTCTTGCCAGCTTGACTGCAGGGCCCTACACGTCCAAAAACAACACTACAGCGGGAGCCAGCGGCGACAAGGGGTCTTCACAAAGCATCCATATGTGATGAGCTGTTTTACATAATTAACTGTGTTAAGTCATACTCTCATTCTTTTTGCTAACGAGCATCCAGTTGTGGTGTAGATGCTTAAGAGCCGTTCTAGTTGTTGACAGATACATAACACGTTTTACAGCCTAAAAGAAAAGATTTTAGACTTTAAGGGCCAGCAGAAAACCTTGACAATAAAGTGTTACCAGCTCATTTAGACAGACAGTGGGTCAGAGGCAAGAGCAGGATATAGGCCTAGAAGAGTTTTCCACAACCTATGGCTTATTAGTGATCTATAAAGCATTAATAAATTATTAATCAGCCATTTGCAAAGCAGTTGATGACTAACCTGCAATAAAACAGGGAACCTCTTTAGCATTCGTGTCATTGGTGATTCTTCTGCGAGTGGCACACATGTTCGCATTGAGAAGGTTGAAGGGCAGCAGCTCACGGCCGTTGTCAGTGAACTCTGTATTGACGCGCAGCAGGCCGGCATCAGAATTAAGGTCGCGAAGAAACTGGGCAAGCTTTTCCTCAGAACCGTACACCTGGCTGAGATCCAAGAAGGCTGTCAGGGAGTTGATCTGCTCTCTTTTGTTTGGATCTCCGCCAAAATTGTAGGCCGAGTAACCCGTCCCACAAACGGGGGCGGATCTGAACGCAGGGATGCAGCTGTCTTTGTTGGAGGGCAAGCGGGGGTCGCCGGGAGGAATCTGTTTGTGGGAAGGAAAGGCCAAAGATTATAGTGAGAATCTTTTAGTGAAAACAACATCTTAATGTTTGGATTTGAGCTTTGACACCAACCGGGATGGGGATGCATGGCTCAGAATTCTCACAGCTCTCATCACAGTTCAAGCCGTTGCTAAAGGAGCGGATGCTGGGGGAGAAAGGCGTGAAGGAGAGGTCGTGGTCATTCCACTGCCCGAAGAAGGTCACCATCAGAGAGTATTCTGGGTCACTGACCACACCTGCATCCGTTGTGTTTAGGATATTGTTGGAAACCTGTCGCACCTGAGAGTGGAGGAGAATTGTATAGTTCACATTTGAAATCAGCATTTACAATTCTTATTCAAAGACAGTGTCTGGGATTATTGTACCAGTGGGAGCAAGAAGTTGTTGATTTTTTGGTTTTTGAAGCCTGTCGGCTGGGAGATGCCGTCGTCATATTGGGCAGGTAGCCAACGGGTGAATGGGGTGTTGGAGGCGCCGAGGCGTGGGTTATTTCTAAAAGCAAACAAGAGATGTCCATGTTTAGAAACACTGCTTGAGAAATCCCAGGGAAGTGTACACATCTTCTGTGGTGTAAGGCCTAAGATGTTTAGGTGCATTTCACAAGCATTTCCTCCTAATGTAAGCAGCATTCGATCTCACAGACCCTGTTTCCACTAACTCAACACAGATTACTTTTTGGAAAGAAACCGTAATATTGTTTTCTCCCTACATAGGTGGGCATTGTTATTCTGGAAACCAAGAAGTCGAAATAGACAGCAAAATCTGATAATGCAGAAATCTTGAAATGTTAAAATTCACCTGGATGCAAAGTTTTGCATCCAGGTGTATCTTAAAATAATGTTTGCATGTAAAAATGTTACTTAGATTAAAAATAAAATGTAATTATAACAATATCTTTTCACACTTGATTGTTTCTCTTACAGGTTGTTGCAGATGCTGGTGATTGTGCGATACTTGTTAAGGTTTGGTGTGGTTCTGCATTGTGGAGGTCTGACTCGAGCAGCACATCCAGTTATGGTGGCAAGCATTTGCAGGTCGACATCAGAGAGCAAATCTGAAAAATTTGAAAAACATTTCATTTCATAGAGTCACAATATGTTTGCTTGTCTGTCAATATTATATGTCTAGTTTTTAAGTACTTTATTATTCCCACATCATTAAACAGTGAACCCCAGACCAGGAAAGTTTGTCACAAAAACAATGTGAGTACTATTTGTGTCTAAGTGCTGTCTCTGATTGGGTGCTGCAGGTCAAACCTGTTGCGTTGAGTGAGCGTTTGTGCACATGATGAACCCTCTCTTGCAGCAGACGGAGGGTTTGTGCCATGTAGTCTGCAGATCTCACAGCTGAGCGTGTGTCACCGCGAGGCTGCTTCAGGAGACGAAGAGCATCATGAGGACTCACCACCTCCTTGCGGACTCGTTTCAGACTCCTAGAAGAGAAGAAGTCACACAGTCGAACAATAAAGTCCAAATTGTGAGGTTCTGTAACTTTTTCTTGTAATTACTGAGACAGAGTTGCTGTAATGAAATAAAGAAATAGCTTTTCAGCAAATGTGTGCTGAATTAATTTGAAAGATAATCTATTATTTTATGAAATAAAAGATGAACTCACTCTTCTCTGGAGTACTTGTAGGCATCATCCACGATTTTCTTTGCCTCCTGAAAGCAGCTTTGAAGGAGAGGACTGCCGAGATATTCTCCTGCAAAGAAACAACACATTTATTAAATTGTTCACCAATTATGACAAAATTGTCAAAATTTTAAATTTACCCAGTGATGTGACAGACAAATTCAGATAAAAAAAGAGAATCAGAAATGTGTCCACTATGTGAGGGATGCAGCCTACCTGCTGGTTTAGAGTGAGCAGGCACCAGGCAGACACCCAGCACAAGAAGGACAGAAAAAATCATCTCTAAAACACATAAACAGTCATAAAAACCAAAATCTTTCTATTTGTTAAAAAGCACCTGGTAACTTAAAAAATATGTGAACATCCAAAAAAAAAAAAAAATCTAATCTTATTACCTGTATCTGTGAGTATACCCGTGAAAACTTCAGATGCTCTTGGGAGATCTGGAGTTAGCGATGTTGTGTCTAACATTGTGACCTGCTTTATATTCAGTGTGAGGCCCTGAGGCCTCGCCCTTGGGGTGGTCCAGGTGACTCTATAGACAAGAGCAGTTCCTTCTTCCTTCTCTCTCTGTTGAAGGAAATATTTTATTCCTTATCAGTTAGTGTTTCTCGCAAACTGATAAGATTGATATTCTTATTTGTTAAACTATATAATAAGTAGCATAACAAGCAGCTGCTAGTGGTGGTAGTGATAGTGGTCATCATGGTAACATTGACAGTCATTCTACTGTACTAGTAGGCCTACATTAGCATTTGCTGTTGGATTTTTACTATTTTACCACTGATTTCTGTAAGAATTTTTGGGGGGTATGTCACTAGTGTACCGATAGCTGCTAGTAGAGAGATGGCCTTACAGTTTGTGTTTTTCTTTTCCTTTTTTTGTTTTCTGATGTTGCCATGTTGTGGCTGATGGCCTACAGTGTTACCACACACAAATGGGTTGACTTGAGAAAGTCTTTGAAAAGAGGAAGGAAGTGAAACTTCTTCCAAATGATGGGGAATCAATAACTGCAAAAATTAAAAAGGTTTATCAACCTTTAGCATCTGAATAAAATGTGAAATCACTTTCTTTTTTTCTTTTTTTTTTTTTTTTACCTTTTTGAGGTTAGGAGTTCAAACCAGTCACTTATTATCTTTGTGTGTTAACCACAGAGCAGCACAGGAACATTTATTATTATAACATGTATTTGTGAGAAAAATGAGGAAAAGGAACGTTTACCTTGAAACTGTGTGTGTTTGAGTGGCTCCAATGGCATTTTTGTAGTTGCAAAACCAGGAACAGAGGTTTGAGAAAAGTTCATTGGCCTGTGAAAAGCTGATTTTCACTGATACAGTAAATCAGATGCTTGAGAGAGTATACAAGGTAGTTTATTAGTCATTATACAGCACAAGGCTGCATAACGAAACAAATTTTGTAGTTCCTTCATGCTACACACACACAAACATATTAAGTGTAGGCCTATATTAAAATATGGTTACATATAAAATAAAACAGTATACACAGTTATTTACACAGGCTACACATTTCACAGTGTGGACAACCTCTCCTGCTGTTTTTGTCTTGTTTTTACTTGCTTTTTAATTAGTTAAATTTAATTTACAAATTTGGACCAGTATGGCAGCATTCACTTCAGTAGACATGTTGAAATGTTGAGGAATGGTGAGAAGTAAATAGAGAAGTGTTTACTAAAGTGAGTGCAGGTGATGAAAAATAACTTTTTTCTTATAAATTTCAATAAGAGTTCGGTTTTTCTGCTTGGTAACAAAGTAAGGGGTCACTTTTCTGCCTGCAGATCATGGATTGCAACATCCACTACAGGAATGTTGCACTAATCATGTTCTCCTTTAAAGGAAGTCAAAAAGCAGAAATTAACAGCAATGGCTGAAACATAGTTAGTCAACCTTACAGTTTAGCAAGAAATTATATTTCTCCAGTTGGTTGGTTGAGCTGCTGCTTGTGTGTGTGTGTGTGTGTGTATGTGTGTGTGTGTGTGTTTTTGACAGGAGCGGGCTGTTGGGAAACTCTGCTTTTACAATCAAAAAATGATTCTGCAGTCATAAGAACAAGAATTTTATGCTTAATGGATCCAAATTGGAAAACACCAGGTTTTTTAGGCTTTAACAATGACTCATAGTTCTCTTCATTTGTGTAATTCCTCATTGTCCAGGAAGCAGAGCTGTTTTGGACAATGCATGAATCATTTATGGCATTTATGAGAACAATAACTTAGTATACAAAGTTTTACTGTAAATACCTCACCTTTGCAATGAACATAATAAGGAAGCAGTGAGTTTGGCACTGGAGACAATAAAGTCAAGGCGTCAGGCTCCGCAAGGAGTTTGCAACATTCAGGAAATCTTATCCTATTACTAATCAGGTTGTTATCAGTCTCATGCTAATTTTTAAACCACTTCAGTTGAACCTTATTTTATGTAGGGGTGGTGATGGCGCAGTGGCTAAGACACTTGCCTTTGGTGTGAGAGACCCGGGTTTGAATCTACTGTGAGAAACCAATGTGTCCCTGAGCAAGACACTTAACTCCTTGACCTCTGACATACTTAGCAATTGTAAGTCGCTTTGGATAAAAGTGTCAGTAAGTGTAAATGAATGTTTATAAAAAGGCTTGATGCAACTTGCACAAAGCAAATAAATACAAAGTAATATTAAACAACATCAGTTCTGCAGCAAACATCCATGGATAAAGATATTAGACAGACTTTAAACTTCCCCTATAGGGGATCAATAAAAGAACATCTTAACTTATTTTATCTAACAAATATCAGCTGGCACAAACAGTGGAATAGTTTTTCACTTTCATGTGAATACATGTACTTGTTCTTAAGCCTAGCAACACTTTGTTCAACAGGTTTAACATCTAGCATGTTTACTAAGGCATTAAGAAATATTTGGGCCTTTTTATTGTCAGGGTTAGGGTGAGCGCAAATCAGGAGAGAGCCCAAATGCAAGACACTGAGAGCAGAGATACAGTTCCAGGGTTTGAATCCATAACATGGAAAAGGCAAAACAAGTCCAAAATCCAAAAACGACAGCACGGCAAAAGAAAGAACACTCTTCCTACGACAATAACCAGAAGGGGACTGAACAGAAACACCAAACATACACCAGGGGCTAATGGACAGGCAGGAGCAACACAGGTGAGAGGACTAACGAGACAGGCAGGCAGAGGGATTACTGGGGGAAAGGCCTTTTCTCCCACTTCTCAAATTCATCTCAGGAGAAACAACCATATAAAATCTCATTTAGGCCTTATTTTGATCAAAACAAGAGATCTCTAAATGATCTTAAATAAGTCAAATTTTAGTCTCCTGAACATTGGACCAGCTCAAAGAAAACTCAGCTATGACTCCTGGGATCACATGATTCTTCTTAAATATGTCTCAGTTTTCTCATGTTGGCCTCAGGAGCAAATAACTCATCTCTGTCTTACTCGGATCAAAAGATGAGATCTCTACAGTACCTTAAAAAAAGTGTAATTTCATTCTCCAGAATGTGGATCAGAAAAAAAGCTCCAAGATATTTCTCAGTTTTGTCTGAGTGACCCCACTTAGAGGTTATTTTATTCAAGTAATTTACTTACGTCAAATGTTGAGGTACTTGCACTGGAGTATTTTCTTTTTATGGTTGTTGTACTTTTACTCCCCTTAATTTCAAATCATTTCAATCAATTATTGTTAATTATCTGTTACTGAGAAAAATAATAAAATACATTTTGACATTGAAAATAGTGCACTTTCAAATTTCATGTTTTCCAATTTGTTAAGGTAGTCACAGCCAGCATAACTGGAACACCCAATACTTTGACATGATGTGTAGAGATTAATTCATTAAGGACCGAATGCACGCAAGAACTGAGATACAACATGTATCTGTCATACAGAATAAGCACTTTTACTTTTGATACTTAAGTACATTCACTATGGAATACTTTTATACCTTTTACTTGAGTAGAATTTTGAGGACTTTAATTGTGGATATGGTATTTCTCCTCTTTTAAGTAAAGGAAAATTGTACTATATTTAAACACAATCAGTCTTTCACTCTTGATTTCAGCTAGATGGAACAGCGGCAGTGTTTTGCCCTTTGAACAGCAGAATCGGGGTTCAAATCCAGCTAGAGGTAAGCCTCCAGCAAGGTTCTCATAGCATAGACAGTAATGTAATAAAAAATATCTCCCCTGTGCTTCTAACTGCTTTTTAGGAGCAATAAGCAAGACATTAATGAACTCAAAAAGATACAATGATGAGATCTGTTACTTCCATTTATCCTATTGCAATCTCAATTCAATATCCATTTGTCTTACCTAAGTCTCAAAAACTCAATGTAAATGCTCCGTACTTGTATAGCGCCTTTCTAGTCTTTTCGACCACTCAAAGCGCTTTTACACTACATCTGCATTCACCAGTCATACACATTCATACACTGAGCCTAAGTGCTCAAACGGAAACTAACATTCACACTCACTCATACACTGGCGGAATAGCCGCCAGGGGCAAATCGGGGTTCAGTATCTTGCCCAAGGACACTTCGACACGCAACCAGGGGGAGCCAGGGATTGAACCACCGACCTTCCAATTAACGGCCAACCCGCTCTACCTCCTGAGCCACAGCCGCCCCTCACTCTCTCTTCATCTCATCCTTTTCTCCTAAGGAGGTTTTAGGAGAAACAATTCCGATTCCGAAAACATATACCATTGAGATCTTAGTGTTTTCTCTTTTCTTAGTTACAGAAAAGACTATTCTATTCTATTTTTCCTCTGGGATGTGACATTTATGCCGTTAACTGTATTATTTTATTTTTTAAAACTCCTAATAGTTTATGGTCTCATTTTGTTTTTTACCATGTATATTTCCCTGTTTTCACAAAAACATACTGCATGTAAAGCATTCACACTCCATTAAATTACAAATGATTCTATAAATAATTAAATTGCAAAAAAAGAGAGAACATATCTCAACGTAGACTTCCCTCAGTCCCACTGTGGGGGTTTTCAAGGAATGAGTTGTTGGTAACCATTAAAGGATTGGTTAATGATTCCTTCATGTGGCTTATGAGTCCTCCAGTGTATTTTTCTGCTTAAAAAACATTGAGTAGGTGTGCAGACTATTTTCTTTTAGGAGATATACTATTTCTAACAGGTTTTAATTTAACATCATTCATAGTAACAGGTTACAAAACATTACACCTTTCCCAAAATACAGAGGAGATGACCTCAAGTGCCCTTAATGGTAGCTACAGCGAACAAGTAGTTCTAACAAATTTGGAGAAACCCTTTGAAAGCCTGGTTCAATTGAAACTAGAAAATACAAAAAAAGGATAAATTAACACAGTGGTTCTGCCTAGCAAACATTCAGAGCACCCCTCTGATGAGGCCATTGCAGGTCTATGACATAATAGACAGACAAGTTTCTTCAGGGCAGTAACATGCAACAGGGACATGGATCTCTGCTCTGACAGATGCAGAACTACACGGAACAAAGTAATGTACAATAACCTGAAAAAATTAAGAAACCGGTGGAACATCACAAGCAGGGAAGAGCAGGTAAATGACAAAGTAGTTTCAGGCACAAACAATGAAGTTGTACATGAAGTATTTAAATGGAAAAAAAGATTATGTGTCAGCTACAAATTCTTAAGAGCCAGGTTGTTGTGTCTAGATTGTTTAGCCATGTTCAGGAATTTATCCAGGCATGCAGGGTTTACCACAAGTCTTCCACAAGTTTTACCAGTTTTCCATGACAAAAAGATGGTAAATGTAGATTAAAGTTGAAGTCAAACCAGAAGCAAACTGTGATGAATGTATAATCATATTAAGAATGACAGGAGTGTTAAAAAGAAAGGTTGAAAGGAACAAATACGCCACGACAAATAACATTCAATGTACATACTGTATGGGCATGTGCGTTGTTTTAAGAAAGAATTATTTTTAAGGGGAGCGGGGCTGGAGGGAAGACTCTAATTTATACCATAACTAAAAGTGTACAGCATTTCTGTGCAAAGGAGAGATGATGAGGCAGGAGCTCTGAGTTGATTTAGCCTGAGATGTGAAACGGAGTTTTCAGTTCTTGAACAGCTGATCAAACCAAGTTCAATCAACCTTTAGTGTGTTCATTGAGTTAAGCATGTAAGTGGGGAATGAAAAGAAACATCATCTATGGAGCCCCAACACTATGATTCACAATAGCAATAGGTAAATAAAGAGCAAAGTTTCCTTTTTAATCCAGCGGCACTAAAAATATGAAATCATGTCAACACGGACCATTTTATTTATCTTAAAAAACTGTAGTGGAGGAGGCGTCAATGATTTAACACTATTACATTTGATTCAGCAAAGTACATTTACCAGACTGAATTTCCTTAATAAAGGGCTGATATCCTTCTGCATGTTACAATGGATTTATTTAGCTGTAACCTGATGGGGATAAAATGCAGGTGGCAATAACTGTAGATAAAATTATGAATCAAACAGATAAGACAGTTTACTCAAAGACCTGTGAATGTAAAGTCACAGTCCAACCAAGTAAAAATGATTGTAGTGATTTGCAGTTGAAAATGAGTATAGGTTCAAACTGACTATTTTACATTAAAAAGCTTGCTCATTTGCATTATATTAATGTAAGACTATCTGCAGATGTTCAAAGACTCTTAAACTACATTTAGTCCAGTTTTAGAATCTTTGTCATTTCAGCTGCACCACAGTCATCCTACGGTAGTAATGTTCATCAGTGCAGCTAATCACACATGACAGATGTTCATTGATCAGCTTCATTGATTTATGAATATATTTTATTATCTATCTATCTTTACTTCGGTGTGATTCGATGTCAAGTAGTTCATGCCAGCCAAAAAGCTAATGGCTCAGTAACCATGCCGATGTAACTCTGATCTTGCATTGCTGATTTAGTTACAAACTAACTAGTACTTTCTAAGCCTATAGTGTCAATTTTATGCCCTAACTTAGGAGAGAAGTAATTGCTTCACACCTGAATAAAAACTCAATTTGGCATTGAATATCTTTACTGAAATGTGCAACATACAGCAACACATCGGTAACTTACATTGTTATCAGCGTGGTCAGGTCAGACTCACATTAAGTTACAGCAATGCACTGCTGTGTTGAGGCTGCTCCTAACATAACTCACTAACAGTGTACCAATAAAGGAAAACATTTGGCACAACTCCTACCTTTATACAGATTAGTATTGTAGCTTCTGTTTTCTACAGCTGTGTACAGCCATGTTCCAGGCTTTACAGACACAATTTCTCACATGTACCGCCACAAGGTCTTAAGTGCAATTTATACTTCTGCGTCAAATTGACGGCGTAGCCTCTGCGTAGCCCCCTACCCTACGCCGCCACCTACGGCGTAGCCTGACGTGTACCTCCTCAAAAATGTAACTACACGTTGAGGCAACGCGGACCGTAAGCACTGTGATTGATCGGCTGGGTAGCTTCGCAATGCCTCCGAGTCGACAGGAAGCTACGGACGTAGACCCTACACAGGAGTATAAATCAAGCTTTAATGTCATTGGCAACAGTTAACTTAAGTTAGCTTAGCTGCTAGGTTAAGGTTTCACTCGTGCTGAAACATGAACTGAAAGGCCTACTTTACCACTCATGACTATTTACATCTACTTACATGTGTACATTCCTTTCATATATTATGTCTGCTTACCTGCAACATACTCAACAGATCGGTACCAGGCTCTTGAAACATTGGGGGCTTTGCCTTGCCCAGAAATCTTTCATGTTTTCACCTGTTTTCACCCCCTTCCCCCTTTGCCACCTACCCAAAGTACGTCTATAAATCAACAGTAAATTACCTCCACACAGTAACTCTAACATCTGTGCCATTTTCTGATAATAATTAACACTGGTAATATTAACATGGGGGGGGTCTGGGGGTCCTCCCCCTGAAAATTTTGGGCTTTAAACACTTCATTTCCCATGTCTTGCATATGTGGTTCTTGAAGTACTGACTCCAGCTGCAGTCCACTCTTTGTGAATCTCCCCCACATTTTTGAATGGGTTTTGTTTCACAATCCTCTCCAGGGTGCGGTTATCCCTATTGCTTGTACACTTTTTTCTACCACATCTTTTCCTTCCCTTCACCTCCCTATTAATGTGCTTGGACACAGAGCTCTGTGAACAGCCAGCCTCTTTAGCAATGACCTTTTGTGTCTTGCCCTCCTTGTGCAAGGTGACAATGGTCGTCTTTTGGACAGCTGTCAAGTCGGCAGTCTTCCCCATGATTGTGTAGCCTACAGAACTAGACTGAGAGACCATTTAAAGGCCTTTGCAGGTGTTTTGAGTTAATTATCTGATTAGAGTGTGGCACCAGGTGTCTTCCATATTGAACCTTTTCACAATATTCTAATTTTCTGAGATCCTGATTTTGGGGTTTTCATTAG